>NW_027069302.1:0-57873 GCF_037157495.1 Lathamus discolor | reverse complement strand
TAAATGGCTTTAAAGTGCTTAGAGATATGCAAAAATGGGTTAGAAATGCTAAAAATGGCTTTAAAGTGCTTACAGATGTGCAAAAATGGGTTAGAAATGCTTAAAAATGGCTTGGAAGTGCTTACAGATGTGCAAAAATGGGTTAGAAATGCTAAAAATGGCTTTAAAGTGCTTAGAGATTCGCAAAAATGGGTTTGAAATGCTAAAAATGGATTAAAAGTGCTTAGAGATGTGCAAACACGGGTTAGAAATGCCAAAAATGGCTTTAAAGTGGTTAGAGATTTGCACAAACAGGTTAGAATTGCCAAAAATGGCTTTAAAGTGCTTAGGGATTTGCACAAACAGGTTAGAAATGGTCAAAAATGGCTTTAAAGTGGTTAGGGATTTGCAAAAATGGGTGAGAAATGGCCAAAATGGCTTTAAAGTGCTTAGAGATTAGCAGAAATGGGTCAGAAATGCCAAAAATGGCTTCAAAATGGTTAGAGATGTGCAAACTGGATAGAAAAGGCCAAAAAAGGCTTAAAAGTACGCAGAGATCTGCAAAAATGGGTTAGAAACGGCCAAAAATGCCATTCAAAATTGCTTAGAGATGGGCAAACATGGGTTAGAAATGGCCAAAAATGGTTTTAAAGTGCTTAGAGATGTGCAAACATGGGTTAGAAATGCTAAAAATGCTTTAAAGTGCTTAGAGTTTGCAAAAATGGGTGAGAAATGCTAAAAATGGCTTGGAAGTGCTTAGAGATTTGCAAAAACCGGTTAGGAATGCTAAAAATGGCTTTAAAGTGCTTAGAGATATGCAAAAAAGGGTTAGAAATGCCAAAAATGGCTTTGAAATGGTTAGAGATGTGCAAACTGGATAGAAAAGGCCAAAAATGGCTCAAAAGTTCGTAGAGATCTGCAAAAATGGGTTAGAAACGGCCAAAATGGCTTTAAAGTGCTTAGAGATTAGCAAAAAAGGGTTAGAAATGCCAAAAATGGCTTCGAAATGGTTAAAGATATGCAAACTGGAAAGAAAAGGCCAAAAAATGGCTTAAAAGTTCGTAGAGATCTGCAAAAATGGGTTTGAAACGGCCAAAAATGTCATTCAAAATTGCTTAGAGATGTGCAAACATGGGTTAGAAATGACCAGAAATGGTTTAAAAGTGGTTAGAGATGTGCAAAAATGGGTTAGAAATGCCAAAAATGGCTTTAAAGTGGTTAGAGATTGCACAAACAGGTTAGAAATGCCAAAAATGGCTTTAAAGTGCTTAGGGATTTGGTAAAATGAATTAGAAATGGCCAAAAATGGCTTTAAAGTGGTTAGGGATTTGCAAAAATTGGTTAGAAATGGCCAAAATGGCTTTAAAGTGCTTAGAGATTAGCAGAAATTGGTCAGAAATGCCAAAAATGGCTTCAAAATGGTTAGAGATGTGCAAATTGGTTAGAAAAGGCCAAAAAAGGCTTAAAAGTTCGCAGAGATCTGCAAAAATGGGTTAGAAAAGGCCAAAAATGCCATTCAAAATTGCTTAGAGATGAGCAAACATGGGTTAGAAATGGCCAAAAATGGTATAAAAGTGCTTAGAGATGTGCAAAAAAGGGTTAGAAATGCTAAAAATGGCTTTCAAGTGCTTAAAGATTTGCAAAAATGGGTGAGAAATGCTAAAAAAGGCTTGGAAGTGCTTAGAGATTTGCAAAAACCGGTTAGGAATGCTAAAAATGGCTTTAAAGTGCTTAGAGATATGCAAAAATGGGTGAGAAATGCTAAAAATGGCTTGGAAGTGCTTACAGATGTGCAAAAATGGGTTAGAAATGCTAAAAATGGCTTTAAAGTGCTTAGAGATTCGCAAAAATGGGTTAGAAATGCTAAAAATGGATTAAAAGTGCTTAGAGATGTGCAAACACGGGTTAGAAATGCCAAAAATGGCTTTAAAGTGGTTAGAGATTTGCACAAACAGGTTAGAATTGCCAAAAATGGCTTTAAAGGGCTTAGGGATTTGCACAAACAGGTTAGAAAATGGCCAAAAATGGCTTTAAAGTGGTTAGGGATTTGCAAAAATGGGTGAGAAATGGCCAAAATGGCTTTAAAGTGCTTAGAGATTAGCAGAAATGGGTCAGAAATGCCAAAAATGGCTTCAAAATGGTTAGAGATGTGCAAACTGGATAGAAAAGGCCAAAAAAGGCTTAAAAGTACGCAGAGATCTGCAAAAATGGGTTAGAAACGGCCAAAAATGCCATTCAAAATTGCTTAGAGATGGGCAAACATGGGTTAGAAATGGCCAAAAATGGTTTTAAAGTGCTTAGGGATGTGCAAAAATGGGTTAAAAATGCTAAAAATGCTTTAAAGTGCTTAGAGGTTTGCAAAAATGGGTGAGAAATGCTAAAAATGGCTTGGAAGTGCTTAGAGATTTGCAAAAACCGGTTAGGAATGCTAAAAATGGCTTTAAACTGCTTAGAGATGTGCAAAAATGGGTTAGAAAAGCTAAAAATGGCTTTAAAGTGCTTAGAGATTCGCAAAAATGGGTTAGAACTGCTAAAAATGGCTTTAAAGTGCTTAGAGATTAGCAAAAAAGGGTTAGAAATGCCAAAAATGGCTTTGAAATGGTTAGAGATGTGCAAACTGGATAGAAAAGGCCAAAATGGCTCAAAAGTTCGTAGAGATCTGCAAAAATGGGTTAGAAACGGCCAAAATGGCTTTAAAGTGCTTAGAGATTAGCAAAAAAGGGTTAGAAATGCCAAAAATGGCTTCGAAATGGTTAAAGATATGCAAACTGGAAAGAAAAGTCCAAAAATGGCTTAAAAGTTCGTAGAGATCTGCAAAAATGGGTTAGAAACGGCCAAAATGTCATTCAAAATTGCTTAGAGATGTGCAAACATGGGTTAGAAATGACCAAAAATGGTTTAAAAGTGGTTAGAGATGTGCAAAAATGGGTTAGAAATGCCAAAAATGGCTTTAAAGTGGTTAGAGATTGCACAAACAGGTTAGAAATGCCAAAAATGGCTTTAAAGTGCTTAGGGATTTGGAAAAATGAATTAGAAATGGCCAAAAATGGCTTTCAAGTGGTTAGGGATTTGCAAAAATTGGTTAGAAATGGCCAAAATGGCTTTAAAGTGCTTAGAGATTAGCAGAAATTGGTCAGAAATGCCAAAAATGGCTTCAAAATGGTTAGAGATGTGCAAATTGGTTAGAAAAGGCCAAAAAAGGCTTAAAAGTTCGCAGAGATCTGCAAAAATGGGTTAGAAAAGGCCAAAAATGCCATTCAAAATTGCTTAGAGATGAGCAAACATGGGTTAGAAATGGCCAAAAATGGTATAAAAGTGCTTAGAGATGTGCAAAAAAGGGTTAGAAATGCTAAAAATGGCTTTCAAGTGCTTAAAGATTTGCAAAAATGGGTGAGAAATGCTAAAAAAGGCTTGGAAGTGCTTAGAGATTTGCAAAAACCGGTTAGGAATGCTAAAAATGGCTTTAAAGTGCTTAGAGATATGCAAAAATGGGTTAGAAATGCTAAAAATGGCTTTAAAGTGCTTAGAGATTTGCAAAAAATGGGTGAGAAATGCTAAAAATGGCTTGGAAGTGCTTACAGATGTGCAAAAATGGGTTAGAAATGCTAAAAATGGCTTTAAAGTGCTTAGAGATTCGCAAAAATGGGTTAGAAATGCTAAAAATGGATTAAAAGTGCTTAGAGATGTGCAAACACGGGTTAGAAATGCCAAAAATGGCTTTAAAGTGGTTAGAGATTTGCACAAACAGGTTAGAATTGCCAAAAATGGCTTTAAAGTGCTTAGGGATTTGCACAAACAGGTTAGAAATGGCCAAAAATGGCTTTAAAGTGGTTAGGGATTTGCAAAAATGGGTGAGAAATGGCCAAAATGGCTTTAAAGTGCTTAGAGATTAGCAGAAATGGGTCAGAAATGCCAAAAATGGCTTCAAAATGGTTAGAGATGTGCAAACTGGATAGAAAGGCAAAAAAAGGCTTAAAAGTTCGCAGAGATCTGCAAAAATGGGTTAGAAAAGGCCAAAAATGCCATTCAAAATTGCTTAGAGATGAGCAAACATGGGTTAGAAATGGCCAAAAATGGTATAAAAGTGCTTAGAGATGTGCAAAAAAGGGTTAGAAATGCTAAAAATGGCTTTCAAGTGCTTAAAGATTTGCAAAAATGGGTGAGAAATGCTAAAAAAGGCTTGGAAGTGCTTAGAGATTTGCAAAAACCGGTTAGGAATGCTAAAAATGGCTTTAAAGTGCTTAGAGATATGCAAAAATGGGTGAGAAATGCTAAAAATGGCTTGGAAGTGCTTACTGATGTGCAAAAATGGGTTAGAAATGCTAAAAATGGCTTTAAAGTGCTTAGAGATTCGCAAAAATGGGTTAGAAATGCTAAAAATGGATTAAAAGTGCTTAGAGATGTGCAAACACGGGTTAGAAATGCCAAAAATGGCTTTAAAGTGGTTAGAGATTTGCACAAACAGGTTAGAATTGCCAAAAATGCTTTAAAGGGCTTAGGGATTTGCACAAACAGGTTAGAAATGGCCAAAAATGGCTTTAAAGTGGTTAGGGATTTGCAAAAATGGGTGAGAAATGGCCAAAATGGCTTTAAAGTGCTTAGAGATTAGCAGAAATGGGTCAGAAATGCCAAAAATGGCTTCAAAATGGTTAGAGATGTGCAAACTGGATAGAAAAGGCCAAAAAAGGCTTAAAAGTACGCAGAGATCTGCAAAAATGGGTTAGAAACGGCCAAAAATGCCATTCAAAATTGCTTAGAGATGGGCAAACATGGGTTAGAAATGGCCAAAAATGGTTTTAAAGTGCTTAGGGATGTGCAAAAATGGGTTAAAAATGCTAAAAATGCTTTAAAGTGCTTAGAGATTTGCAAAAATGGGTGAGAAATGCTAAAAATGGCTTGGAAGTGCTTAGAGATTTGCAAAAACCGGTTAGGAATGCTAAAAATGGCTTTAAACTGCTTAGAGATGTGCAAAAATGGGTTAGAAAAGCTAAAAATGGCTTTAAAGTGCTTAGAGATTCGCAAAAATGGGTTAGAACTGCTAAAAATGGCTTTAAAGTGCTTAGAGATTAGCAAAAAAGGGTTAGAAATGCCAAAAATGGCTTTGAAATGGTTAGAGATGTGCAAACTGGATAGAAAAGGCCAAAAATGGCTCAAAAGTTCGTAGAGATCTGCAAAAATGGGTTAGAAACGGCCAAAATGGCTTTAAAGTGCTTAGAGATTAGCAGAAATGGGTCAGAAATGCCAAAAATGGCTTCAAAATGGTTAGAGATGTGCAAACTGGATAGAAAAGGCCAAAAAAGGCTTAAAAGTTCGCAGAGATCTGCAAAAATGGGTTAGAAAAGGCCAAAAATGCCATTCAAAATTGCTTAGAGATGAGCAAACATGGGTTAGAAATGGCCAAAAATGGTATAAAAGTGCTTAGAGATGTGCAAAAAAGGGTTAGAAATGCTAAAAATGGCTTTCAAGTGCTTAAAGATTTGCAAAAATGGGTGAGAAATGCTAAAAAAGGCTTGGAAGTGCTTAGAGATTTGCAAAAAACCGGTTAGGAATGCTAAAAATGGCTTTAAAGTGCTTAGAGATATGCAAAAATGGGTGAGAAATGCTAAAAATGGCTTGGAAGTGCTTACTGATGTGCAAAAATGGGTTAGAAATGCTAAAAATGGCTTTAAAGTGCTTAGAGATTCGCAAAAATGGGTTAGAAATGCTAAAAATGGATTAAAAGTGCTTAGAGATGTGCAAACACGGGTTAGAAATGCCAAAAATGGCTTTAAAGTGGTTAGAGATTTGCACAAACAGGTTAGAATTGCCAAAAATGGCTTTAAAGTGCTTAGGGATTTGCACAAACAGGTTAGAAATGGTCAAAAATGGCTTTAAAGTGGTTAGGGATTTGCAAAAATGGGTGAGAAATGGCCAAAATGGCTTTAAAGTGCTTAGAGATTAGCAGAAATGGGTCAGAAATGCCAAAAATGGCTTCAAAATGGTTAGAGATGTGCAAACTGGATAGAAAAGGCCAAAAAAGGCTTAAAAAGTACGCAGAGATCTGCAAAAATGGGTTAGAAACGGCCAAAAATGCCATTCAAAATTGCTTAGAGATGGGCAAACATGGGTTAGAAATGGCCAAAAATGGTTTTAAAGTGCTTAGGGATGTGCAAAAATGGGTTAAAAATGCTAAAAATGCTTTAAAGTGCTTAGAGGTTTGCAAAAATGGGTGAGAAATGCTAAAAATGGCTTGGAAGTGCTTAGAGATTTGCAAAAACCGGTTAGGAATGCTAAAAATGGCTTTAAACTGCTTAGAGATGTGCAAAAATGGGTTAGAAAAGCTAAAAATGGCTTTAAAGTGCTTAGAGATTCGCAAAAATGGGTTAGAACTGCTAAAAATGGCTTTAAAGTGCTTAGAGATTAGCAAAAAAGGGTTAGAAATGCCAAAAATGGCTTTGAAATGGTTAGAGATGTGCAAACTGGATAGAAAAGGCCAAAATGGCTCAAAAGTTCGTAGAGATCTGCAAAAATGGGTTAGAAACGGCCAAAATGGCTTTAAAGTGCTTAGAGATTAGCAAAAAAGGGTTAGAAATGCCAAAAATGGCTTCGAAATGGTTAAAGATATGCAAACTGGAAAGAAAAGTCCAAAAATGGCTTAAAAGTTCGTAGAGATCTGCAAAAATGGGTTAGAAACGGCCAAAAATGTCATTCAAAATTGCTTAGAGATGTGCAAACATGGGTTAGAAATGACCAAAAATGGTTTAAAAGTGGTTAGAGATGTGCAAAAATGGGTTAGAAATGCCAAAAATGGCTTTAAAGTGGTTAGAGATTGCACAAACAGGTTAGAAATGCCAAAAATGGCTTTAAAGTGCTTAGGGATTTGGAAAAATGAATTAGAAATGGCCAAAAATGGCTTTAAAGTGGTTAGGGATTTGCAAAAATTGGTTAGAAATGGCCAAAATGGCTTTAAGTGCTTAGAGATTAGCAGAAATTGGTCAGAAATGCCAAAAATGGCTTCAAAATGGTTAGAGATGTGCAAATTGGTTAGAAAAGGCCAAAAAAGGCTTAAAAGTTCGCAGAGATCTGCAAAAATGGGTTAGAAAAGGCCAAAAATGTAATTGCTTAGAGATGAGCAAACATGGGTTAGAAATGGCCAAAAATGGTATAAAAGTGCTTAGAGATGTGCAAAAAAGGGTTAGAAATGCTAAAAATGGCTTTCAAGTGCTTAAAGATTTGCAAAAATGGGTGAGAAATGCTAAAAAAGGCTTGGAAGTGCTTAGAGATTTGCAAAAACCGGTTAGGAATGCTAAAAATGGCTTTAAAGTGCTTAGAGATATGCAAAAATGGGTTAGAAATGCTAAAAATGGCTTTAAAGTGCTTAGAGATTTGCAAAAATGGGTGAGAAATGCTAAAAATGGCTTGGAAGTGCTTACAGATGTGCAAAAATGGGTTAGAAATGCTAAAAATGGCTTTAAAGTGCTTAGAGATTCGCAAAAATGGGTTAGAAATGCTAAAAATGGATTAAAAGTGCTTAGAGATGTGCAAACACGGGTTAGAAATGCCAAAAATGGCTTTAAAGTGGTTAGAGATTTGCACAAACAGGTTAGAATTGCCAAAAATGGCTTTAAAGTGCTTAGGGATTTGCACAAACAGGTTAGAAATGGCCAAAAATGGCTTTAAAGTGGTTAGGGATTTGCAAAAATGGGTGAGAAATGGCCAAAATGGCTTTAAAGTGCTTAGAGATTAGCAGAAATGGGTCAGAAATGCCAAAAATGGCTTCAAAATGGTTAGAGATGTGCAAACTGGATAGAAAAGGCCAAAAAAGGCTTAAAAGTTCGCAGAGATCTGCAAAAATGGGTTAGAAAAGGCCAAAAATGCCATTCAAAATTGCTTAGAGATGAGCAAACATGGGTTAGAAATGGCCAAAAATGGTATAAAAGTGCTTAGAGATGTGCAAAAAAGGGTTAGAAATGCTAAAAATGGCTTTCAAGTGCTTAAAGATTTGCAAAAATGGGTGAGAAATGCTAAAAATGGCTTGGAAGTGCTTAGAGATTTGCAAAAACCGGTTAGGAATGCTAAAAATGGCTTTAAAGTGCTTAGAGATATGCAAAAATGGGTGAGAAATGCTAAAAATGGCTTGGAAGTGCTTACAGATGTGCAAAAATGGGTTAGAAATGCTAAAAATGGCTTTAAAGTGCTTAGAGATTCGCAAAAATGGGTTAGAAATGCTAAAAATGGATTAAAAGTGCTTAGAGATGTGCAAACACGGGTTAGAAATGCCAAAAATGGCTTTAAAGTGGTTAGAGATTTGCACAAACAGGTTAGAATTGCCAAAAATGGCTTTAAAGTGCTTAGGGATTTGCACAAACAGGTTAGAAATGGTCAAAAATGGCTTTAAAGTGGTTAGGGATTTGCAAAAATGGGTGAGAAATGGCCAAAATGGCTTTAAAGTGCTTAGAGATTAGCAGAAATGGGTCAGAAATGCCAAAAATGGCTTCAAAATGGTTAGAGATGTGCAAACTGGATAGAAAAGGCCAAAAAAGGCTTAAAAGTACGCAGAGATCTGCAAAAATGGGTTAGAAACGGCCAAAAATGCCATTCAAAATTGCTTAGAGATGGGCAAACATGGGTTAGAAATGGCCAAAAATGGTTTTAAAGTGCTTAGGGATGTGCAAAAATGGGTTAAAAATGCTAAAAATGCTTTAAAGTGCTTAGAGGTTTGCAAAAATGGGTGAGAAATGCTAAAAATGGCTTGGAAGTGCTTAGAGATTTGCAAAAACCGGTTAGGAATGCTAAAAATGGCTTTAAACTGCTTAGAGATGTGAAAAAATGGGTTAGAAAAGCTAAAAATGGCTTTAAAGTGCTTAGAGATTCGCAAAAATGGGTTAGAACTGCTAAAAATGGCTTTAAAGTGCTTAGAGATTAGCAAAAAAGGGTTAGAAATGCCAAAAATGGCTTTGAAATGGTTAGAGATGTGCAAACTGGATAGAAAAGGCCAAAAATGGCTCAAAAGTTCGTAGAGATCTGCAAAATGGGTTAGAAACGGCCAAAATGGCTTTAAAGTGCTTAGAGATTAGCAAAAAAGGGTTAGAAATGCCAAAAATGGCTTCGAAATGGTTAAAGATATGCAAATTGGAAAGAAAAGTCCAAAAATGGCTTAAAAGTTCGTAGAGATCTGCAAAAATGGGTTAGAAACGGCCAAAAATGTCATTCAAAATTGCTTAGAGATGTGCAAACATGGGTTAGAAATGACCAAAAATGGTTTAAAAGTGGTTAGAGATGTGCAAAAATGGGTTAGAAATGCCAAAAATGGCTTTAAAGTGGTTAGAGATTGCACAAACAGGTTAGAAATGCCAAAAATGGCTTTAAAGTGCTTAGGGATTTGGAAAAATGAATTAGAAATGGCCAAAAATGGCTTTAAAGTGGTTAGGGATTTGCAAAAATTGGTTAGAAATGGCCAAAATGGCTTTAAAGTGCTTAGAGATTAGCAGAAATTGGTCAGAAATGCCAAAAATGGCTTCAAAATGGTTAGAGATGTGCAAATTGGTTAGAAAAGGCCAAAAAAGGCTTAAAAGTTCGCAGAGATCTGCAAAAATGGGTTAGAAAAGGCCAAAAACGCCATTCAAAATTGCTTAGAGATGAGCAAACATGGGTTAGAAATGGCCAAAAATGGTATAAAAGTGCTTAGAGATGTGCAAAAAAGGGTTAGAAATGCTAAAAATGGCTTTCAAGTGCTTAAAGATTTGCAAAAATGGGTGAGAAATGCTAAAAAAGGCTTGGAAGTGCTTAGAGATTTGCAAAAACCGGTTAGGAATGCTAAAAATGGCTTTAAAGTGCTTAGAGATATGCAAAAATGGGTTAGAAATGCTAAAAATGGCTTTAAAGTGCTTAGAGATTTGCAAAAATGGGTGAGAAATGCTAAAAATGGCTTTAAAGTGCTTAGAGATTCGCAAAAATGGGTTAGAAATGCTAAAAATGGCTTTAAAGTGCTTAGAGATTCGCAAAAATGGGTTAGAAATGCTAAAAATGGATTAAAAGTGCTTAGAGATGTGCAAACACGGGTTAGAAATGCCAAAAATGGCTTTAAAGTGGTTAGAGATTTGCACAAACAGGTTAGAATTGCCAAAAATGGCTTTAAAGTGCTTAGGGATTTGCACAAACAGGTTAGAAATGGTCAAAAATGGCTTTAAAGTGGTTAGGGATTTGCAAAAATGGGTGAGAAATGGCCAAAATGGCTTTAAAGTGCTTAGAGATTAGCAGAAATGGGTCAGAAATGCCAAAAATGGCTTCAAAATGGTTAGAGATGTGCAAACTGGATAGAAAAGGCCAAAAAAGGCTTAAAAGTACGCAGAGATCTGCAAAAATGGGTTAGAAACGGCCAAAAATGCCATTCAAAATTGCTTAGAGATGGGCAAACATGGGTTAGAAATGGCCAAAAATGGTTTTAAAGTGCTTAGGGATGTGCAAAAATGGGTTAAAAATGCTAAAAATGCTTTAAAGTGCTTAGAGGTTTGCAAAAATGGTGAGAAATGCTAAAAATGGCTTGGAAGTGCTTAGAGATTTGCAAAAACCGGTTAGGAATGCTAAAAATGGCTTTAAAGTGCTTAGAGATATGCAAAAAAGGGTTAGAAATGCCAAAAATGGCTTTGAAATGGTTAGAGATGTGCAAACTGGATAGAAAAGGCCAAAAATGGCTCAAAAGTTCGTAGAGATCTGCAAAAATGGGTTAGAAACGGCCAAAATGGCTTTAAAGTGCTTAGAGATTAGCAAAAAAGGGTTAGAAATGCCAAAAATGGCTTCGAAATGGTTAAAGATATGCAAACTGGAAAGAAAAGTCCAAAAATGGCTTAAAAGTTCGTAGAGATCTGCAAAAATGGGTTAGAAACGGCCAAAAATGTCATTCAAAATTGCTTAGAGATGTGCAAACATGGGTTA
Organism: Lathamus discolor; assembly: GCF_037157495.1. Lineage (NCBI taxonomy): Eukaryota > Metazoa > Chordata > Aves > Psittaciformes > Psittacidae > Lathamus > Lathamus discolor. Next base: position 46,980 of record NW_027069302.1, on the reverse strand, counting down.
GAAATGACCAAAAATGGTTTAAAAGTGGTTAGAGATGTGCAAAAATGGGTTAGAAATGCCAAAAATGGCTTTAAAGTGGTTAGAGATTGCACAAACAGGTTAGAAATGCCAAAAATGGCTTTAAAGTGCTAAGGGATTTGCAAAAATAGGTTAGAAATGGCCAAAATGGCTTTAAAGTGCTTAGAGATTAGCAGAAATGGGTCAGAAATGCCAAAATGGCTTCAAAATGGTTAGAGATGTGCAAACTGGTTAGAAAAGGCCAAAAAAGGCTTAAAAGTTCGCAGAGATCTGCAAAAATGGGTTAGAAATGGCCAAAAATGCCATTCAAAAATGCTTAGAGATGAGCAAACATGGGTTAGAAATGGCCAAAAATGGTATAAAAGTGCTTAGAGATGTGCAAAAATGGGTTAGAAATGCTAAAAATGGCTTGGAAGTGCTTAGAGATTTGCAAAAACCGGTTAGGAATGCTAAAAATGGCTTTAAACTGCTTAGAGATGTGCAAAAATGGGTTAGAAAAGCTAAAAATGGCTTTAAAGTGCTTAGAGATTCGCAAAAATGGGTTAGAACTGCTAAAAATGGCTTTAAAGTGCTTAGAGATTAGCAAAAAAGGGTTAGAAATGCCAAAAATGGCTTTGAAATGGTTAGAGATGTGCAAACTGGATAGAAAAGGCCAAAAATGGCTCAAAAGTTCGTAGAGATCTGCAAAAATGGGTTAGAAATGCCCAAAATGGCTTTAAAGTGCTTAGAGATTAGCAAAAAAGGGTTAGAAATGCCAAAAATGGCTTCGAAATGGTTAAAGATATGCAAACTGGAAAGAAAAGTCCAAAAATGGCTTAAAAGTTCGTAGAGATCTGAAAAAATGGGTTAGAAACGGCCAAAAATGTCATTCAAAATTGCTTAGAGATGTGCAAACATGGGTTAGAAATGGCCAAAAATGGTTTAAAAGTGGTTAGAGATGTGCAAAAATGGGTTAGAAATGCCAAAAATGGCTTTAAAGTGGTTAGAGATTGCACAAACAGGTTAGAAATGCCAAAAATGGCTTTAAAGTGCTTAGGGATTTGGAAAAATGGGTTAGAAATGGCCAAAAATGGCTTTAAAGTGGTTAGGGATTTGCAAAAATTGGTTAGAAATGGCCAAAATGGCTTTAAAGTGCTTAGAGATTAGCAGAAATGGGTCAGAAATGCCAAAAATGGCTTCAAAATGGTTAGAGATGTGCAAATTGGTTAGAAAAGGCCAAAAAAGGCTTAAAAGTTCGCAGAGATCTGCAAAAATGGGTTAGAAAAGGCCAAAAATGCCATTCAAAATTGCTTAGAGATGAGCAAACATGGGTTAGAAATGGCCAAAAATGGTATAAAAGTGCTTAGAGATGTGCAAAAAAGGGTTAGAAATGCTAAAAATGGCTTTCAAGTGCTTAAAGATTTGCAAAAATGGGTGAGAAATGCTAAAAAAGGCTTGGAAGTGCTTAGAGATTTGCAAAAACCGGTTAGGAATGCTAAAAATGGCTTTAAAGTGCTTAGAGATATGCAAAAATGGGTTAGAAATGCTAAAAATGGCTTTAAAGTGCTTAGAGATTTGCAAAAATGGGTGAGAAATGCTAAAAATGGCTTGGAAGTGCTTACAGATGTGCAAAAATGGGTTAGAAATGCTAAAAATGGCTTTAAAGTGCTTAGAGATTCGCAAAAATGGGTTAGAAATGCTAAAAATGGATTAAAAGTGCTTAGAGATGTGCAAACACGGGTTAGAAATGCCAAAAATGGCTTTAAAGTGGTTAGAGATTTGCACAAACAGGTTAGAATTGCCAAAAATGGCTTTAAAGTGCTTAGGGATTTGCACAAACAGGTTAGAAATGGCCAAAAATGGCTTTAAAGTGGTTAGGGATTTGCAAAAATGGGTGAGAAATGGCCAAAATGGCTTTAAAGTGCTTAGAGATTAGCAGAAATGGGTCAGAAATGCCAAAAATGGCTTCAAAATGGTTAGAGATGTGCAAACTGGATAGAAAAGGCCAAAAAAGGCTTAAAAGTACGCAGAGATCTGCAAAAATGGGTTAGAAACGGCCAAAAATGCCATTCAAAATTGCTTAGAGATGGGCAAACATGGGTTAGAAATGGCCAAAAATGGTTTTAAAGTGCTTAGGGATGTGCAAAAATGGGTTAAAAATGCTAAAAATGCTTTAAAGTGCTTAGAGGTTTGCAAAAATGGGTGAGAAATGCTAAAAATGGCTTGGAAGTGCTTAGAGATTTGCAAAAACCGGTTAGGAATGCTAAAAATGGCTTTAAAGTGCTTAGAGATATGCAAAAAAGGGTTAGAAATGCCAAAAATGGCTTTGAAATGGTTAGAGATGTGCAAACTGGATAGAAAAGGCCAAAAATGGCTCAAAAGTTCGTAGAGATCTGCAAAAATGGGTTAGAAACGGCCAAAATGGCTTTAAAGTGCTTAGAGATTAGCAAAAAAGGGTTAGAAATGCCAAAAATGGCTTCGAAATGGTTAAAGATATGCAAACTGGAAAGAAAAGTCCAAAAATGGCTTAAAAGTTCGTAGAGATCTGCAAAAATGGGTTAGAAACGGCCAAAAATGTCATTCAAAATTGCTTAGAGATGTGCAAACATGGGTTAGAAATGACCAGAAATGGTTTAAAAGTGGTTAGAGATGTGCAAAAATGGGTTAGAAATGCCAAAAATGGCTTTAAAGTGGTTAGAGATTGCACAAACAGGTTAGAAATGCCAAAAATGGCTTTAAAGTGCTTAGGGATTTGGAAAAATGAATTAGAAATGGCCAAAAATGGCTTTAAAGTGGTTAGGGATTTGCAAAAATTGGTTAGAAATGGCCAAAATGGCTTTAAAGTGCTTAGAGATTAGCAGAAATTGGTCAGAAATGCCAAAAATGGCTTCAAAATGGTTAGAGATGTGCAAATTGGTTAGAAAAGGCCAAAAAAGGCTTAAAAGTTCGCAGAGATCTGCAAAAATGGGTTAGAAAAGGCCAAAAATGCCATTCAAAATTGCTTAGAGATGAGCAAACATGGGTTAGAAATGGCCAAAAATGGTATAAAAGTGCTTAGAGATGTGCAAAAAAGGGTTAGAAATGCTAAAAATGGCTTTCAAGTGCTTAAAGATTTGCAAAAATGGGTGAGAAATGCTAAAAAAGGCTTGGAAGTGCTTAGAGATTTGCAAAAACCGGTTAGGAATGCTAAAAATGGCTTTAAAGTGCTTAGAGATATGCAAAAATGGGTTAGAAATGCTAAAAATGGCTTTAAAGTGCTTACAGATGTGCAAAAATGGGTTAGAAATGCTAAAAATGGCTTTAAAGTGCTTAGAGATTCGCAAAAATGGGTTAGAAATGCTAAAAATGGATTAAAAGTGCTTAGAGATGTGCAAACACGGGTTAGAAATGCCAAAAATGGCTTTAAAGTGGTTAGAGATTTGCACAAACAGGTTAGAATTGCCAAAAATGGCTTTAAAGTGCTTAGGGATTTGCACAAACAGGTTAGAAATGGTCAAAAATGGCTTTAAAGTGGTTAGGGATTTGCAAAAATGGGTGAGAAATGGCCAAAATGGCTTTAAAGTGCTTAGAGATTAGCAGAAATGGGTCAGAAATGCCAAAAATGGCTTCAAAATGGTTAGAGATGTGCAAACTGGATAGAAAAGGCCAAAAAAGGCTTAAAAGTACGCAGAGATCTGCAAAAATGGGTTAGAAACGGTCAAAAATGCCATTCAAAATTGCTTAGAGATGGGCAAACATGGGTTAGAAATGGCCAAAAATGGTTTTAAAGTGCTTAGGGATGTGCAAAAATGGGTTAAAAATGCTAAAAATGCTTTAAAGTGCTTAGAGGTTTGCAAAAATGGGTGAGAAATGCTAAAAATGGCTTGGAAGTGCTTAGAGATTTGCAAAAACCGGTTAGGAATGCTAAAAATGGCTTTAAACTGCTTAGAGATGTGCAAAAATGGGTTAGAAAAGCTAAAAATGGCTTTAAAGTGCTTAGAGATTCGCAAAAATGGGTTAGAACTGCTAAAAATGGCTTTAAAGTGCTTAGAGATTAGCAAAAAAGGGTTAGAAATGCCAAAAATGGCTTTGAAATGGTTAGAGATGTGCAAACTGGATAGAAAAGGCCAAAAATGGCTCAAAAGTTCGTAGAGATCTGCAAAAATGGGTTAGAAACGGCCAAAATGGCTTTAAAGTGCTTAGAGATTAGCAAAAAAGGGTTAGAAATGCCAAAAATGGCTTCGAAATGGTTAAAGATATGCAAACTGGAAAGAAAAGTCCAAAAATGGCTTAAAAGTTCGTAGAGATCTGCAAAAATGGGTTAGAAACGGCCAAAAATGTCATTCAAAATTGCTTAGAGATGTGCAAACATGGGTTAGAAATGACCAAAAATGGTTTAAAAGTGGTTAGAGATGTGCAAAAATGGGTTAGAAATGCCAAAAATGGCTTTAAAGTGGTTAGAGATTGCACAAACAGGTTAGAAATGCCAAAAATGGCTTTAAAGTGCTTAGGGATTTGGAAAAATGAATTAGAAATGGCCAAAAATGGCTTTAAAGTGGTTAGGGATTTGCAAAAATTGGTTAGAAATGGCCAAAATGGCTTTAAAGTGCTTAGAGATTAGCAGAAATTGGTCAGAAATGCCAAAAATGGCTTCAAAATGGTTAGAGATGTGCAAATTGGTTAGAAAAGGCCAAAAATGGCTTAAAAGTTCGCAGAGATCTGCAAAAATGGGTTAGAAAAGGCCAAAAATGCCATTCAAAATTGCTTAGAGATGAGCAAACATGGGTTAGAAATGGCCAAAAACGGTATAAAAGTGCTTAGAGATGTGCAAAAAAGGGTTAGAAATGCTAAAAATGGCTTTCAAGTGCTTAAAGATTTGCAAAAATGGGTGAGAAATGCTAAAAAAGGCTTGGAAGTGCTTAGAGATTTGCAAAAACCGGTTAGGAATGCTAAAAATGGCTTTAAAGTGCTTAGAGATATGCAAAAATGGGTTAGAAATGCTAAAAATGGCTTTAAAGTGCTTAGAGATTTGCAAAAATGGGTGAGAAATGCTAAAAATGGCTTGGAAGTGCTTACAGATGTGCAAAAATGGGTTAGAAATGCTAAAAATGGCTTTAAAGTGCTTAGAGATTCGCAAAAATGGGTTAGAAATGCTAAAAATGGATTAAAAGTGCTTAGAGATGTGCAAACACGGGTTAGAAATGCCAAAAATGGCTTTAAAGTGGTTAGAGATTTGCACAAACAGGTTAGAATTGCCAAAAATGGCTTTAAAGTGCTTAGGGATTTGCACAAACAGGTTAGAAATGGCCAAAAATGGCTTTAAAGTGGTTAGGGATTTGCAAAAATGGGTGAGAAATGGCCAAAATGGCTTTAAAGTGCTTAGAGATTAGCAGAAATGGGTCAGAAATGCCAAAAATGGCTTCAAAATGGTTAGAGATGTGCAAACTGGATAGAAAAGGCCAAAAAAGGCTTAAAAGTACGCAGAGATCTGCAAAAATGGGTTAGAAACGGCCAAAAATGCCATTCAAAATTGCTTAGAGATGGGCAAACATGGGTTAGAAATGGCCAAAAATGGTTTTAAAGTGCTTAGGGATGTGCAAAAATGGGTTAAAAATGCTAAAAATGCTTTAAAGTGCTTAGAGGTTTGCAAAAATGGGTGAGAAATGCTAAAAATGGCTTGGAAGTGCTTAGAGATTTGCAAAAACCGGTTAGGAATGCTAAAAATGGCTTTAAAGTGCTTAGAGATATGCAAAAAAGGGTTAGAAATGCCAAAAATGGCTTTGAAATGGTTAGAGATGTGCAAACTGGATAGAAAAGGCCAAAAATGGCTCAAAAGTTCGTAGAGATCTGCAAAAATGGGTTAGAAACGGCCAAAATGGCTTTAAAGTGCTTAGAGATTAGCAAAAAAGGGTTAGAAATGCCAAAAATGGCTTCGAAATGGTTAAAGATATGCAAACTGGAAAGAAAAGTCCAAAAATGGCTTAAAAGTTCGTAGAGATCTGCAAAAATGGGTTAGAAACGGCCAAAAATGTCATTCAAAATTGCTTAGAGATGTGCAAACATGGGTTAGAAATGACCAAAAATGGTTTAAAAGTGGTTAGAGATGTGCAAAAATGGGTTAGAAATGCCAAAAATGGCTTTAAAGTGGTTAGAGATTGCACAAACAGGTTAGAAATGCCAAAAATGGCTTTAAAGTGCTAAGGGATTTGCAAAAATAGGTTAGAAATGGCCAAAATGGCTTTAAAGTGCTTAGAGATTAGCAGAAATGGGTCAGAAATGCCAAAAATGGCTTCAAAATGGTTAGAGATGTGCAAACTGGTTAGAAAAGGCCAAAAAAGGCTTAAAAGTTCGCAGAGATCTGCAAAAATGGGTTAGAAATGGCCAAAAATGCCATTCAAAATTGCTTAGAGATGAGCAAACATGGGTTAGAAATGGCCAAAAATGGTATAAAAGTGCTTAGAGATGTGCAAAAATGGGTTAGAAATGCTAAAAATGCTTTAAAGTGCTTAGAGGTTTGCAAAAATGGGTGAGAAATGCTAAAAATGGCTTGGAAGTGCTTAGAGATTTGCAAAAACGGGTTAGGAATGCTAAAAATGGCTTTAAAGTGCTTAGAGATATGCAAAAATGGGTTAGAAATGCTAAAAATGGCTTTAAAGTGCTTAGAGATTTGCAAAAATGGGTGAGAAATGCTAAAAATGGCTTGGAAGTGCTTACAGATGTGCAAAAATGGGTTAGAAATGCTAAAAATGGCTTTAAAGTGCTTAGAGATTCGCAAAAATGGGTTAGAAATGCTAAAAATGGATTAAAAGTGCTTAGAGATGTGCAAACACGGGTTAGAAATGCCAAAAATGGCTTTAAAGTGGTTAGAGATTTGCACAAACAGGTTAGAATTGCCAAAAATGGCTTTAAAGTGCTTAGGGATTTGCACAAACAGGTTAGAAATGGCCAAAAATGGCTTTAAAGTGGTTAGGGATTTGCAAAAATGGGTGAGAAATGGCCAAAATGGCTTTAAAGTGCTTAGAGATTAGCAGAAATGGGTCAGAAATGCCAAAAATGGCTTCAAAATGGTTAGAGATGTGCAAACTGGATAGAAAAGGCCAAAAAGGCTTAAAAGTACGCAGAGATCTGCAAAAATGGGTTAGAAACGGCCAAAAATGCCATTCAAAATTGCTTAGAGATGGGCAAACATGGGTTAGAAATGGCCAAAAATGGTTTTAAAGTGCTTAGGGATGTGCAAAAATGGGTTAAAAATGCTAAAAATGCTTTAAAGTGCTTAGAGGTTTGCAAAAATGGGTGAGAAATGCTAAAAATGGCTTGGAAGTGCTTAGAGATTTGCAAAAACCGGTTAGGAATGCTAAAAATGGCTTTAAAGTGCTTAGAGATTAGCAAAAAAGGGTTAGAAATGCCAAAAATGGCATTGAAATGGTTAGAGATGTGCAAACTGGATAGAAAAGGCCAAAAATGGCTCAAAAGTTCGTAGAGATCTGCAAAAATGGGTTAGAAACGGCCAAAATGGCTTTAAAGAGCTTAGAGATTAGCAAAAAAGGGTTAGAAATGCCAAAAACGGCTTCGAAATGGTTAAAGATATGCAAACTGGAAAGAAAAGTCCAAAAATGGCTTAAAAGTTCGTAGAGATCTGCAAAAATGGGTTAGAAACGGCCAAAAATGTCATTCAAAATTGCTTAGAGATGTGCAAACATATGTTAGAAATGACCAAAAATGGTTTAAAAGTGGTTAGAGATGTGCAAAAATGGGTTAGAAATGCCAAAAATGGCTTTAAAGTGGTTAGAGATTGCACAAACAGGTTAGAAATGCCAAAAATGGCTTTAAAGTGCTAAGGGATTTGCAAAAATAGGTTAGAAATGGCCAAAATGGCTTTAAAGTGCTTAGAGATTAGCAGAAATGGGTCAGAAATGCCAAAAATGGCTTCAAAATGGTTAGAGATGTGCAAACTGGTTAGAAAAGGCCAAAAAAGGCTTAAAAGTTCGCAGAGATCTGCAAAAATGGGTTAGAAATGGCCAAAAATGCCATTCAAAATTGCTTAGAGATGAGCAAACATGGGTTAGAAATGGCCAAAAATGGTATAAAAGTGCTTAGAGATGTGCAAAAATGGGTTAGAAATGCTAAAAATGGCTTGGAAGTGCTTAGAGATTTGCAAAAACCGGTTAGGAATGCTAAAAATGGCTTTAAACTGCTTAGAGATGTGCAAAAATGGGTTAGAAAAGCTAAAAATGGCTTTAAAGTGCTTAGAGATTCGCAAAAATGGGTTAGAACTGCTAAAAATGGCTTTAAAGTGCTTAGAGATTAGCAAAAAAGGGTTAGAAATGCCAAAAATGGCTTTGAAATGGTTAGAGATGTGCAAACTGGATAGAAAAGGCCAAAAATGGCTCAAAAGTTCGTAGAGATCTGCAAAAATGGGTTAGAAACGGCCAAAATGGCTTTAAAGTGCTTAGAGATTAGCAAAAAAGGGTTAGAAATGCCAAAAATGGCTTCGAAATGGTTAAAGATATGCAAACTGGAAAGAAAAGTCCAAAAATGGCTTAAAAGTTCGTAGAGATCTGCAAAAATGGGTTAGAAACGGCCAAAAATGTCATTCAAAATTGCTTAGAGATGTGCAAACATGGGTTAGAAATGACCAAAAATGGTTTAAAAGTGGTTAGAGATGTGCAAAAATGGGTTAGAAATGCCAAAAATGGCTTTAAAGTGGTTAGAGATTGCACAAACAGGTTAGAAATGCCAAAAATGGCTTTAAAGTGCTTAGGGATTTGGAAAAATGAATTAGAAATGGCCAAAAATGGCTTTAAAGTGGTTAGGGATTTGCAAAAATTGGTTAGAAATGGCCAAAATGGCTTTAAAGTGCTTAGAGATTAGCAGAAATTGGTCAGAAATGCCAAAAATGGCTTCAAAATGGTTAGAGATGTGCAAATTGGTTAGAAAAGGCCAAAAAAGGCTTAAAAGTTCGCAGAGATCTGCAAAAATGGGTTAGAAAAGGCCAAAAATGCCATTCAAAATTGCTTAGAGATGAGCAAACATGGGTTAGAAATGGCCAAAAATGGTATAAAAGTGCTTAGAGATGTGCAAAAAAGGGTTAGAAATGCTAAAAATGGCTTTCAAGTGCTTAAAGATTTGCAAAAATGGGTGAGAAATGCTAAAAAAGGCTTGGAAGTGCTTAGAGATTTGCAAAAACCGGTTAGGAATGCTAAAAATGGCTTTAAAGTGCTTAGAGATATGCAAAAATGGGTTAGGAATGCTAAAAATGGCTTTAAAGTGCTTAGAGATTTGCAAAAATGGGTGAGAAATGCTAAAAATGGCTTGGAAGTGCTTACAGATGTGCAAAAATGGGTTAGAAATGCTAAAAATGGCTTTAAAGTGCTTAGAGATTCGCAAAAATGGGTTAGAAATGCTAAAAATGGATTAAAAGTGCTTAGAGATGTGCAAACACGGGTTAGAAATGCCAAAAATGGCTTTAAAGTGGTTAGAGATTTGCACAAACAGGTTAGAATTGCCAAAAATGGCTTTAAAGTGCTTAGGGATTTGCACAAACAGGTTAGAAATGGCCAAAAATGGCTTTAAAGTGGTTAGGGATTTGCAAAAATGGGTGAGAAATGGCCAAAATGGCTTTAAAGTGCTTAGAGATTAGCAGAAATGGGTCAGAAATGCCAAAAATGGCTTCAAAATGGTTAGAGATGTGCAAACTGGATAGAAAAGGCCAAAAAAGGCTTAAAAGTACGCAGAGATCTGCAAAAATGGGTTAGAAACGGCCAAAAATGCCATTCAAAATTGCTTAGAGATGGGCAAACATGGGTTAGAAATGGCCAAAAATGGTTTTAAAGTGCTTAGGGATGTGCAAAAATGGGTTAAAAATGCTAAAAATGCTTTAAAGTGCTTAGAGGTTTGCAAAAATGGGTGAGAAATGCTAAAAATGGCTTGGAAGTGCTTAGAGATTTGCAAAAACCGGTTAGGAATGCTAAAAATGGCTTTAAAGTGCTTAGAGATATGCAAAAAAGGGTTAGAAATGCCAAAAATGGCTTTGAAATGGTTAGAGATGTGCAAACTGGATAGAAAAGGCCAAAATGGCTCAAAAGTTCGTAGAGATCTGCAAAAATGGGTTAGAAACGGCCAAAATGGCTTTAAAGTGCTTAGAGATTAGCAAAAAAGGGTTAGAAATGCCAAAAATGGCTTCGAAATGGTTAAAGATATGCAAACTGGAAAGAAAAGTCCAAAAATGGCTTAAAAGTTCGTAGAGATCTGCAAAAATGGGTTAGAAACGGCCAAAAATGTCATTCAAAATTGCTTAGAGATGTGCAAACATGGGTTAGAAATGACCAGAAATGGTTTAAAAGTGGTTAGAGATGTGCAAAAATGGGTTAGAAATGCCAAAAATGGCTTTAAAGTGGTTAGAGATTGCACAAACAGGTTAGAAATGCCAAAAATGGCTTTAAAGTGCTTAGGGATTTGGAAAAATGAATTAGAAATGGCCAAAAATGGCTTTAAAGTGGTTAGGGATTTGCAAAAATTGGTTAGAAATGGCCAAAATGGCTTTAAAGTGCTTAGAGATTAGCAGAAATTGGTCAGAAATGCCAAAAATGGCTTCAAAATGGTTAGAGATGTGCAAATTGGTTAGAAAAGGCCAAAAAAGGCTTAAAAGTTCGCAGAGATCTGCAAAAATGGGTTAGAAAAGGCCAAAAATGCCATTCAAAATTGCTTAGAGATGAGCAAACATGGGTTAGAAATGGCCAAAAATGGTATAAAAGTGCTTAGAGATGTGCAAAAAAGGGTTAGAAATGCTAAAAATGGCTTTCAAGTGCTTAAAGATTTGCAAAAATGGGTGAGAAATGCTAAAAAAGGCTTGGAAGTGCTTAGAGATTTGCAAAAACCGGTTAGGAATGCTAAAAATGGCTTTAAAGTGCTTAGAGATATGCAAAAATGGGTTAGAAATGCTAAAAATGGCTTTAAAGTGCTTACAGATGTGCAAAAATGGGTTAGAAATGCTAAAAATGGCTTTAAAGTGCTTAGAGATTCGCAAAAATGGGTTAGAAATGCTAAAAATGGATTAAAAGTGCTTAGAGATGTGCAAACACGGGTTAGAAATGCCAAAAATGGCTTTAAAGTGGTTAGAGATTTGCACAAACAGGTTAGAATTGCCAAAAATGGCTTTAAAGTGCTTAGGGATTTGCACAAACAGGTTAGAAATGGTCAAAAATGGCTTTAAAGTGGTTAGGGATTTGCAAAAATGGGTGAGAAATGGCCAAAATGGCTTTAAAGTGCTTAGAGATTAGCAGAAATGGGTCAGAAATGCCAAAAATGGCTTCAAAATGGTTAGAGATGTGCAAACTGGATAGAAAAGGCCAAAAAAGGCTTAAAAGTACGCAGAGATCTGCAAAAATGGGTTAGAAACGGTCAAAAATGCCATTCAAAATTGCTTAGAGATGGGCAAACATGGGTTAGAAATGGCCAAAAATGGTTTTAAAGTGCTTAGGGATGTGCAAAAATGGGTTAAAAATGCTAAAAATGCTTTAAAGTGCTTAGAGGTTTGCAAAAATGGGTGAGAAATGCTAAAAATGGCTTGGAAGTGCTTAGAGATTTGCAAAAACCGGTTAGGAATGCTAAAAATGGCTTTAAACTGCTTAGAGATGTGCAAAAATGGGTTAGAAAAGCTAAAAATGGCTTTAAAGTGCTTAGAGATTCGCAAAAATGGGTTAGAACTGCTAAAAATGGCTTTAAAGTGCTTAGAGATTAGCAAAAAAGGGTTAGAAATGCCAAAAATGGCTTTGAAATGGTTAGAGATGTGCAAACTGGATAGAAAAGGCCAAAAATGGCTCAAAAGTTCGTAGAGATCTGCAAAAATGGGTTAGAAACGGCCAAAATGGCTTTAAAGTGCTTAGAGATTAGCAAAAAAGGGTTAGAAATGCCAAAAATGGCTTCGAAATGGTTAAAGATATGCAAACTGGAAAGAAAAGTCCAAAAATGGCTTAAAAGTTCGTAGAGATCTGCAAAAATGGGTTAGAAACGGCCAAAAATGTCATTCAAAATTGCTTAGAGATGTGCAAACATGGGTTAGAAATGACCAAAAATGGTTTAAAAGTGGTTAGAGATGTGCAAAAATGGGTTAGAAATGCCAAAAATGGCTTTAAAGTGGTTAGAGATTGCACAAACAGGTTAGAAATGCCAAAAATGGCTTTAAAGTGCTTAGGGATTTGGAAAAATGAATTAGAAATGGCCAAAAATGGCTTTAAAGTGGTTAGGGATTTGCAAAAATTGGTTAGAAATGGCCAAAATGGCTTTAAAGTGCTTAGAGATTAGCAGAAATTGGTCAGAAATGCCAAAAATGGCTTCAAAATGGTTAGAGATGTGCAAATTGGTTAGAAAAGGCCAAAAAAGGCTTAAAAGTTCGCAGAGATCTGCAAAAATGGGTTAGAAAAGGCCAAAAATGCCATTCAAAATTGCTTAGAGATGAGCAAACATGGGTTAGAAATGGCCAAAAATGGTATAAAAGTGCTTAGAGATGTGCAAAAAAGGGTTAGAAATGCTAAAAATGGCTTTCAAGTGCTTAAAGATTTGCAAAAATGGGTGAGAAATGCTAAAAAAGGCTTGGAAGTGCTTAGAGATTTGCAAAAACCGGTTAGGAATGCTAAAAATGGCTTTAAAGTGCTTAGAGATATGCAAAAATGGGTTAGAAATGCTAAAAATGGCTTTAAAGTGCTTAGAGATTTGCAAAAATGGGTGAGAAATGCTAAAAATGGCTTGGAAGTGCTTACAGATGTGCAAAAATGGGTTAGAAATGCTAAAAATGGCTTTAAAGTGCTTAGAGATTCGCAAAAATGGGTTAGAAATGCTAAAAATGGATTAAAAGTGCTTAGAGATGTGCAAACACGGGTTAGAAATGCCAAAAATGGCTTTAAAGTGGTTAGAGATTTGCACAAACAGGTTAGAATTGCCAAAAATGGCTTTAAAGTGCTTAGGGATTTGCACAAACAGGTTAGAAATGGCCAAAAATGGCTTTAAAGTGGTTAGGGATTTGCAAAAATGGGTGAGAAATGGCCAAAATGGCTTTAAAGTGCTTAGAGATTAGCAGAAATGGGTCAGAAATGCCAAAAATGGCTTCAAAATGGTTAGAGATGTGCAAACTGGATAGAAAAGGCCAAAAAAGGCTTAAAAGTACGCAGAGATCTGCAAAAATGGGTTAGAAACGGCCAAAAATGCCATTCAAAATTGCTTAGAGATGGGCAAACATGGGTTAGAAATGGCCAAAAATGGTTTTAAAGTGCTTAGGGATGTGCAAAAATGGGTTAAAAATGCTAAAAATGCTTTAAAGTGCTTAGAGGTTTGCAAAAATGGGTGAGAAATGCTAAAAATGGCTTGGAAGTGCTTAGAGATTTGCAAAAACCGGTTAGGAATGCTAAAAATGGCTTTAAAGTGCTTAGAGATATGCAAAAAAGGGTTAGAAATGCCAAAAATGGCTTTGAAATGGTTAGAGATGTGCAAACTGGATAGAAAAGGCCAAAAATGGCTCAAAAGTTCGTAGAGATCTGCAAAAATGGGTTAGAAACGGCCAAAATGGCTTTAAAGTGCTTAGAGATTAGCAAAAAAGGGTTAGAAATGCCAAAAATGGCTTCGAAATGGTTAAAGATATGCAAACTGGAAAGAAAAGTCCAAAAATGGCTTAAAAGTTCGTAGAGATCTGCAAAAATGGGTTAGAAACGGCCAAAAATGTCATTCAAAATTGCTTAGAGATGTGCAAACATGGGTTAGAAATGACCAAAAATGGTTTAAAAGTGGTTAGAGATGTGCAAAAATGGGTTAGAAATGCCAAAAATGGCTTTAAAGTGGTTAGAGATTGCACAAACAGGTTAGAAATGCCAAAAATGGCTTTAAAGTGCTAAGGGATTTGCAAAAATAGGTTAGAAATGGCCAAAATGGCTTTAAAGTGCTTAGAGATTAGCAGAAATGGGTCAGAAATGCCAAAAATGGCTTCAAAATGGTTAGAGATGTGCAAACTGGTTAGAAAAGGCCAAAAAAGGCTTAAAAGTTCGCAGAGATCTGCAAAAATGGGTTAGAAATGGCCAAAAATGCCATTCAAAATTGCTTAGAGATGAGCAAACATGGGTTAGAAATGGCCAAAAATGGTATAAAAGTGCTTAGAGATGTGCAAAAATGGGTTAGAAATGCTAAAAATGGCTTTAAAGTGCTTAGAGGTTTGCAAAAATGGGTGAGAAATGCTAAAAATGGCTTGGAAGTGCTTAGAGATTTGCAAAAACCGGTTAGGAATGCGAAAAATGGCTTTAAAGTGCTTAGAGATATGCAAAAATGGGTTAGAAATGCTAAAAATGGCTTTAAAGTGCTTAGAGATTTGCAAAAATGGGTGAGAAATGCTAAAAATGGCTTGGAAGTGCTTACAGATGTGCAAAAATGGGTTAGAAATGCTAAAAATGGCTTTAAAGTGCTTAGAGATTCGCAAAAATGGGTTAGAAATGCTAAAAATGGATTAAAAGTGCTTAGAGATGTGCAAACACGGGTTAGAAATGCCAAAAATGGCTTTAAAGTGGTTAGAGATTTGCACAAACAGGTTAGAATTGCCAAAAATGGCTTTAAAGTGCTTAGGGATTTGCACAAACAGGTTAGAAATGGCCAAAAATGGCTTTAAAGTGGTTAGGGATTTGCAAAAATGGGTGAGAAATGGCCAAAATGGCTTTAAAGTGCTTTGAGATTAGCAGAAATGGGTCAGAAATGCCAAAAATGGCTTCGAAATGGTTAAAGATATGCAAACTGGAAAGAAAAGGCCAAAAATGGCTTAAAAGTTCGTAGAGATCTGCAAAAATGGGTTAGAAACGGCCAAAAATGTCATTCAAAATTGCTTAGAGATTAGCAAAAAAGGGTTAGAAATGCCAAAAATGGCTTTAAAGTGGTTAGAGATTGCACAAACAGGTTAGAAATGCCAAAAATGGCTTTAAAGTGCTTAGAGATTAGCAAAAAAGGGTCAGAAATGCCAAAAATGGCTTCAAAATGGTTAGAGATGTGCAAAAATGGGTTAGAAATGCTAAAAATGACTTTAAAGTGCTTAGAGATTTGCAAAAATGGGTTAGAAACGGCCAAAAATGTCATTCAAAATTGCTTAGAGATGTGCAAACATGGGTTAGAAATGACCAAAAATGGTTTAAAAGAGGTTAGAGATGTGCAAAAATGGGTTAGAAATGCCAAAAATGGCTTTAAAGTGGTTAGAGATTGCACAAACAGGTTAGAAATGCCAAAAATGGCTTTAAAGTGCTTAGGGATTTGGAAAAATGAATTAGAAATGGCCAAAAATGGCTTTAAAGTGGTTAGGGATTTGCAAAAATTGGTTAGAAATGGCCAAAATGGCTTTAAAGTGCTTAGAGATTAGCAGAAATGGGTCAGAAATGCCAAAAATGGCTTCAAAATGGTTAGAGATGTGCAAACTGGTTAGAAAAGGCCAAAAAAGGCTTAAAAGTTCACAGAGATCAGCAAAAATGGGTTAGAAAAGGCCAAAAATGCTATTCAAAATTGCTTAGAGATGAGCAAACATGGGTTAGAAATGGCCAAAAATGGTTTAAAAGTGCTTAGAGATGTGCAAAAATGAATTAGAAATGGCCAAAAATGGCTTTCAAGTGCTTAGAGATTTGCAAAAACGGTTAGAAATGCTAAAAATGGCTTTAAAGTGGTTAGGGATTTGCAAAAATGGGTTAGAAATGCTAAAAAATGGCTTAAAAGTGCTTAGAGATTAGCAAAAAAGGTTTAGAAATGCCAAAAATGGCTTTGAAATGGTTAGAGATGTGCAAAACTGGATAGAAAAGGCAAAAATGGCTTCCAAAATTGCTTACAGATGTGCAAAAATGGGTTAGAAATGCTAAAAATGGCTTTAAAGTGCTTAGAGATTCGCAAAAATGGGTTAGAAATGCTAAAAATGGATTAAAAGTGCTTAGAGATGTGCAAACACGGGTTAGAAATGCCAAAAATGGCTTTAAAGTGGTTAGAGATTTGCACAAACAGGTTAGAATTGCCAAAAATGGCTTTAAAGGGCTTAGGGATTTGCACAAACAGGTTAGAAATGGCCAAAAATGGCTTTAAAGTGGTTAGGGATTTGCAAAAATGGGTGAGAAATGGCCAAAATGGCTTAAAGTGCTTAGAGATTAGCAGAAATGGGTCAGAAATGCCAAAAATGGCTTCAAAATGGTTAGAGATGTGCAAACTGGATAGAAAAGGCCAAAAAAGGCTTAAAAGTACGCAGAGATCTGCAAAAATGGGTTAGAAACGGCCAAAAATGCCATTCAAAATTGCTTAGAGATGGGCAAACATGGGTTAGAAATGGCCAAAAATGTTTTAAAGTGCTTAGGGATGTGCAAAAATGGGTTAAAAATGCTAAAAATGGTTTAAAGTGCTTAGAGATTAGCAAAAAAGGGTTAGAAATGCCAAAAATGGCTTTGAAATGGTTAGAGATGTGCAAACTGGATAGAAAAGGCCAAAAATGGCTCAAAAGTTCGTAGAGATCTGCAAAAATGGGTTAGAAACGGCCAAAATGGCTTTAAAGTGCTTAGAGATTAGCAAAAAAGGGTTAGAAATGCCAAAAATGGCTTTGAAATGGTTAAAGATATGCAAACTGGAAAGAAAAGGCCAAAAATGGCTTAAAAGTTCGTAGAGATCTGCAAAAATGGGTTAGAAACGGCCAAAAATGTCATTCAAAATTGCTTAGAGATGTGCAAACATGGGTTAGAAATGACCAAAATGGTTTAAAAGTGGTTAGAGATGTGCAAAAATGGGTTAGAAATGCCAAAAATGGCTTTAAAGTGGTTAGAGATTGCACAAACAGGTTAGAAATGCCAAAAATGGCTTTAAAGTGCTAAGGGATTTGCAAAAATAGGTTAGAAATGGCCAAAATGGCTTTAAAGTGCTTAGAGATTAGCAGAAATGGGTCAGAAATGCCAAAAATGCTTCAAAATGGTTAGAGATGTGCAAACTGGTTAGAAAAGGCCAAAAAAGGCTTAAAAGTTCGCAGAGATCTGCAAAAATGGGTTAGAAATGGCCAAAAATGCCATTCAAAATTGCTTAGAGATGAGCAAACATGGGTTAGAAATGGCCAAAAATGGTATAAAAGTGCTTAGAGATGTGCAAAAATGGGTTAGAAATGCTAAAAATGGCTTTCAAGTGCTTAGAGATTTGCAAAAATGGGTGAGAAATGCTAAAAATGGCTTGGAAGTGCTTAGAGATTTGCAAAAACCGGTTAGGAATGCTAAAAATGGCTTTAAAGTGCTTAGAGATATGCAAAAATGGGTTAGAAATGCTAAAAATGGCTTTAAAGTGCTTAGAGATTTGCAAAAATGGGTGAGAAATGCTAAAAATGGCTTGGAAGTGCTTAGAGATTTGCAAAAACCGGTTAGGAATGCTAAAAATGGCTTTAAAGTGCTTAGAGATTCGCAAAAAATGGGTTAGAAATGCTAAAAATGGATTAAAAGTGCTTAGAGATGTGCAAACACGGGTTAGAAATGCCAAAAATGGCTTTAAAGTGGTTAGAGATTTGCACAAACAGGTTAGAATTGCCAAAAATGGCTTTAAAGTGCTTAGGGATTTGCACAAACAGGTTAGAAATGGCCAAAAATGGCTTTAAAGTGGTTAGGGATTTGCAAAAATGGGTGAGAAATGGCCAAAATGGCTTTAAAGTGCTTAGAGATTAGCAGAAATGGGTCAGAAATGCCAAAAATGGCTTCGAAATGGTTAAATATATGCAAACTGGAAAGAAAAGGCCAAAAATGGCTTAAAAGTTCGTAGAGATCTGCAAAAATGGGTTAGAAACGGCCAAAAATGTCATTCAAAATTGCTTAGAGATGTGCAAACATGGGTTAGAAATGGCCAAAAATGGTTTAAAAGTGCTTAGAGATGTGCAAACATGGGTTAGAAATGCCAAAAATGGCTTTAAAGTGGTTAGAGATTGCACAAACAGGTTAGAAATGCCAAAAATGGCTTTAAAGTGCTTAGAGATTAGCAAAAAAGGGTCAGAAATGCCAAAAATGGCTTCAAAATGGTTAGAGATGTGCAAAAATGGGTTAGAAATGCTAAAAATGACTTTAAAGTGCTTAGAGATTTGCAAAAATGGGTGAGAAATGGCCAAAATTGCTTTAAAGTGCTTAGAGATTTGCAAAAATGGGTGAGAAATGCTAAAAATAGCTTGGAAGTGCTTAGAGATTTGCAAAAATGGGTTAGGAATGCTAAAAATGGCTTTAAAGTGGTTAGAGATTTGCACAAACAGGTTAGAAATGCCAAAAATGGCTTTAAAGTGCTTAGGGATTTGGAAAAATGGGTTAGAAATGGCCAAAAATGGCTTTAAAGTGGTTAGGGATTTGCAAAAATTGGTTAGAAATGGCCAAAATGGCTTTAAAGTGCTTAGAGATTAGCAGAAATGGGTCAGAAATGCCAAAAATGGCTTCAAAATGGTTAGAGATGTGCAAACTGGTTAGAAAAGGCCAAAAAAGGCTTAAAAGTTCGCAGAGATCTGCAAAAATGGGTTAGAAAAGGCCAAAATGCCATTCAAAATTGCTTAGATATGAGCAAACATGGTTAGAAATGGCCAAAAATGGTTTAAAAGTGCTTAGAGATGTGCAAAAATGAATTAGAAATGGCCAAAAAATGGCTTTCAAGTGCTTAGAGATTTGCAAAAACGGGTTAGAAATGCTAAAAATGGCTTTAAAGTGGTTAGGGATTTGCAAAAAATGGGTTAGAAATGCTAAAAAATGGCTTAAAAGTGCTTAGAGATTAGCAAAAAAGGTTTAGAAATGCCAAAAATGGCTTTGAAATGGTTAGAGATGTGCAAACTGGATAGAAAAGGCCAAAAATGGCTTCCAAAATTGCTTACAGATGTGCAAAAATGGGTTAGAAATGCTAAAAATGGCTTTAAAGTGCTTAGAGATTCGCAAAAATGGGTTAGAAATGCTAAAAATGGATTAAAAGTGCTTAGAGATGTGCAAACACGGGTTAGAAATGCCAAAAATGGCTTTAAAGTGGTTAGAGATTTGCACAAACAGGTTAGAATTGCCAAAAATGGCTTTAAAGGGCTTAGGGATTTGCACAAACAGTGTTAGAAATGGCCAAAAATGGCTTTAAAGTGGTTAGGGATTTGCAAAAATGGGTGAGAAATGGCCAAAATGGCTTTAAAGTGCTTAGAGATTAGCAGAAATGGGTCAGAAATGCCAAAAATGGCTTCAAAATGGTTAGAGATGTGCAAACTGGATAGAAAAGGCCAAAAAAGGCTTAAAAGTACGCAGAGATCTGCAAAAATGGGTTAGAAACGGCCAAAAATGCCATTCAAAATTGCTTAGAGATGGGCAAACATGGGTTAGAAATGGCCAAAAATGGTTTTAAAGTGCTTAGGGATGTGCAAAAATGGGTTAAAAATGCTAAAAATGCTTTAAAGTGCTTAGAGATTAGCAAAAAAGGGTTAGAAATGCCAAAAATGGCTTTGAAATGGTTAGAGATGTGCAAACTGGATAGAAAAGGCCAAAAATGGCTCAAAAGTTCGTAGAGATCTGCAAAAATGGGTTAGAAACGGCCAAAATGGCTTTAAAGTGCTTAGAGATTAGCAAAAAAGGGTTAGAAATGCCAAAAATGGCTTCGAAATGGTTAAAGATATGCAAACTGGAAAGAAAAGGCCAAAAATGGCTTAAAAGTTCGTAGAGATCTGCAAAAATGGGTTAGAAACGGCCAAAAATGTCATTCAAAATTGCTTAGAGATGTGCAAACATGGGTTAGAAATGGCCAAAAATGGTTTAAAAGTGGTTAGAGATGTGCAAAAATGGGTTAGAAATGCCAAAAATGGCTTTAAAGTGGTTAGAGATTGCACAAACAGGTTAGAAATGCCAAAAATGGCTTTAAAGTGCTTAGGGATTTGGAAAAATGAATTAGAAATGGCCAAAAATGGCTTTAAAGTGGTTAGGGATTTGCAAAAATTGGTTAGAAATGGCCAAAATGGCTTTAAAGTGCTTAGAGATTAGCAGAAATTGGTCAGAAATGCCAAAAATGGCTTCAAAATGGTTAGAGATGTGCAAATTGGTTAGAAAAGGCCAAAAAAGGCTTAAAAGTTCGCAGAGATCTGCAAAAATGGGTTAGAAAAGGCCAAAAATGCCATTCAAAATTGCTTAGAGATGAGCAAACATGGGTTAGAAATGGCCAAAAATGGTATAAAAGTGCTTAGAGATGTGCAAAAAAGGGTTAGAAATGCTAAAAATGGCTTTCAAGTGCTTAAAGATTTGCAAAAATGGGTGAGAAATGCTAAAAAAGGCTTGGAAGTGCTTAGAGATTTGCAAAAACCGGTTAGGAATGCTAAAAATGGCTTTAAAGTGCTTAGAGATATGCAAAAATGGGTTAGAAATGCTAAAAATGGCTTTAAAGTGCTTAGAGATTTGCAAAAATGGGTGAGAAATGCTAAAAATGGCTTGGAAGTGCTTACAGATGTGCAAAAATGGGTTAGAAATGCTAAAAATGGCTTTAAAGTGCTTAGAGATTCGCAAAAATGGGTTAGAAATGCTAAAAATGGATTAAAAGTGCTTAGAGATGTGCAAACACGGGTTAGAAATGCCAAAAATGGCTTTAAAGTGGTTAGAGATTTGCACAAACAGGTTAGAATTGCCAAAAATGGCTTTAAAGTGCTTAGGGGATTTGCACAAACAGGTTAGAAATGGCCAAAAATGGCTTTAAAGTGGTTAGGGATTTGCAAAATGGGTGAGAAATGGCCAAAATGGCTTTAAAGTGCTTAGAGATTAGCAGAAATGGGTCAGAAATGCCAAAAATGGCTTCAAAATGGTTAGAGATGTGCAAACTGGATAGAAAAGGCCAAAAAAGGCTTAAAAGTACGCAGAGATCTGCAAAAATGGGTTAGAAACGGCCAAAAATGCCATTCAAAATTGCTTAGAGATGGGCAAACATGGGTTAGAAATGGCCAAAAATGGTTTTAAAGTGCTTAGGGATGTGCAAAAATGGGTTAAAAATGCTAAAAATGCTTTAAAGTGCTTAGAGGTTTGCAAAAATGGGTGAGAAATGCTAAAAATGGCTTGGAAGTGCTTAGAGATTTGCAAAAACCGGTTAGGAATGCTAAAAATGGCTTTAAACTGCTTAGAGATGTGCAAAAATGGGTTAGAAAAGCTAAAAATGGCTTTAAAGTGCTTAGAGATTCGCAAAAATGGGTTAGAACTGCTAAAAATGGCTTTAAAGTGCTTAGAGATTAGCAAAAAAGGGTTAGAAATGCCAAAAATGGCTTTGAAATGGTTAGAGATGTGCAAACTGGATAGAAAAGGCCAAAAATGGCTCAAAAGTTCGTAGAGATCTGCAAAAATGGGTTAGAAACGGCCAAAATGGCTTTAAAGTGCTTAGAGATTAGCAAAAAAGGGTTAGAAATGCCAAAAATGGCTTCGAAATGGTTAAAGATATGCAAACTGGAAAGAAAAGGCCAAAAATGGCTTAAAAGTTCGTAGAGATCTGAAAAAATGGGTTAGAAACGGCCAAAAATGTCATTCAAAATTGCTTAGAGATGTGCAAACATGGGTTAGAAATGACCAAAAATGGTTTAAAAGTGGTTAGAGATGTGCAAAAATGGGTTAGAAATGCCAAAAATGGCTTTAAAGTGGTTAGAGATTGCACAAACAGGTTAGAAATGCCAAAAATGGCTTTAAAGTGCTTAGGGATTTGGAAAAATGAATTAGAAATGGCCAAAATGGCTTTAAAGTGGTTAGGGATTTGCAAAAATTGGTTAGAAATGGCCAAAATGGCTTTAAAGTGCTTAGAGATTAGCAGAAATTGGTCAGAAATGCCAAAAATGGCTTCAAAATGGTTAGAGATGTGCAAATTGGTTAGAAAAGGCCAAAAAAGGCTTAAAAGTTCGCAGAGATCTGCAAAAATGGGTTAGAAAAGGCCAAAATGCCATTCAAAATTGCTTAGAGATGAGCAAACATGGGTTAGAAATGGCCAAAAATGGTATAAAAGTGCTTAGAGATGTGCAAAAAAGGGTTAGAAATGCTAAAAATGGCTTTCAAGTGCTTAAAGATTTGCAAAAATGGGTGAGAAATGCTAAAAAAGGCTTGGAAGTGCTTAGAGATTTGCAAAAACCGGTTAGGAATGCTAAAAATGGCTTTAAAGTGCTTAGAGATATGCAAAAATGGGTTAGAAATGCTAAAAATGGCTTTAAAGTGCTTAGAGATTTGCAAAAATGGGTGAGAAATGCTAAAAATGGCTTGGAAGTGCTTACAGATGTGCAAAAATGGGTTAGAAATGCTAAAAATGGCTTTAAAGTGCTTAGAGATTCGCAAAAATGGGTTAGAAATGCTAAAAATGGATTAAAAGTGCTTAGAGATGTGCAAACACGGGTTAGAAATGCCAAAAATGGCTTTAAAGTGGTTAGAGATTTGCACAAACAGGTTAGAATTGCCAAAAATGGCTTTAAAGTGCTTAGGGATTTGCACAAACAGGTTAGAAATGGCCAAAAATGGCTTTAAAGTGGTTAGGGATTTGCAAAAATGGGTGAGAAATGGCCAAATGGCTTTAAAGTGCTTAGAGATTAGCAGAAATGGGTCAGAAATGCCAAAAATGGCTTCAAAATGGTTAGAGATGTGCAAACTGGATAGAAAAGGCCAAAAAAGGCTTAAAAGTACGCAGAGATCTGCAAAAATGGGTTAGAAACGGCCAAAAATGCCATTCAAAATTGCTTAGAGATGGGCAAACATGGGTTAGAAATGGCCAAAAATGGTTTTAAAGTGCTTAGGGATGTGCAAAAATGGGTTAAAAATGCTAAAAATGCTTTAAAGTGCTTAGAGGTTTGCAAAAATGGGTGAGAAATGCTAAAAATGGCTTGGAAGTGCTTAGAGATTTGCAAAAACCGGTTAGGAATGCCAAAAATTTCTTTAAAGTGCTTAGAGATATGCAAAAAAGGGTTAGAAATGCCAAAAATGGCTTTGAAATGGTTAGAGATGTGCAAACTGGATAGAAAAGGCCAAAAATGGCTCAAAAGTTCGTAGAGATCTGCAAAAATGGGTTAGAAACGGCCAAAATGGCTTTAAAGTGCTTAGAGATTAGCAAAAACGGGTTAGAAATGCCAAAAATGGCTTCGAAATGGTTAAAGATATGCAAACTGGAAAGAAAAGTCCAAAAATGGCTTAAAAGTTCGTAGAGATCTGCAAAAATGGGTTAGAAACGGCCAAAAATGTCATTCAAAATTGCTTAGAGATGTGCAAACATGGGTTAGAAATGACCAAAATGGTTTAAAAGTGGTTAGAGATGTGCAAAAATGGGTTAGAAATGCCAAAAATGGCTTTAAAGTGGTTAGAGATTGCACAAACAGGTTAGAAATGCCAAAAATGGCTTTAAAGTGCTAAGGGATTTGCAAAATAGGTTAGAAATGGCCAAAATGGCTTTAAAGTGCTTAGAGATTAGCAGAAATGGGTCAGAAATGCCAAAAATGGCTTCAAAATGGTTAGAGATGTGCAAACTGGTTAGAAAAGGCCAAAAAGGCTTAAAAGTTCGCAGAGATCTGCAAAAATGGGTTAGAAATGGCCAAAAATGCCATTCAAAATTGCTTAGAGATGAGCAAACATGGGTTAGAAATGGCCAAAAATGGTATAAAAGTGCTTAGAGATGTGCAAAAATGGGTTAGAAATGCTAAAAATGGCTTTCAAGTGCTAAGAGATTTGCAAAAATGGGTGAGAAATGCTAAAAATGGCTTGGAAGTGCTTAGAGATTTGCAAAAACCGGTTAGGAATGCTAAAAATGGCTTTAAAGTGCTTAGAGATATGCAAAAATGGGTTAGAAATGCTAAAAATGGCTTTAAAGTGCTTAGAGATTTGCAAAAATGGGTGAGAAATGCTAAAAATGGCTTGGAAGTGCTTACAGATGTGCAAAAATGGGTTAGAAATGCTAAAAATGGCTTTAAAGTGCTTAGAGATTCGCAAAAAATGGGTTAGAAATGCTAAAAATGGATTAAAAGTGCTTAGAGATGTGCAAACACGGGTTAGAAATGCCAAAAATGGCTTTAAAGTGGTTAGAGATTTGCACAAACAGGTTAGAATTGCCAAAAATGGCTTTAAAGTGCTTAGGGATTTGCACAAACAGGTTAGAAATGGCCAAAAATGGCTTTAAAGTGGTTAGGGATTTGCAAAAATGGGTGAGAAATGGCCAAAATGGCTTTAAAGTGCTTTGAGATTAGCAGAAATGGGTCAGAAATGCCAAAAATGGCTTCGAAATGGTTAAGATATGCAAACTGGAAAGAAAAGGCCAAAAATGGCTTAAAAGTTCGTAGAGATCTGCAAAAATGGGTTAGAAACGGCCAAAAATGTCATTCAAAATTGCTTAGAGATGTGCAAACATGGGTTAGAAATGGCCAAAAATGGTTTAAAAGTGCTTAGAGATGTGCAAACATGGGTTAGAAATGCCAAAAATGGCTTTAAAGTGGTTAGAGATTGCACAAACAGGTTAGAAATGCCAAAATGGCTTTAAAGTGCTTAGAGATTAGCAAAAAAGGGTCAGAAATGCCAAAAATGGCTTCAAAATGGTTAGAGATGTGCAAAAATGGGTTAGAAATGCTAAAAATGACTTTAAAGTGCTTAGAGATTTGCAAAAATGGGTGAGAAATGGCCAAAATTGCTTTAAAGTGCTTAGAGATTTGCAAAATGGGTGAGAAATGCTAAAAATAGCTTGGAAGTGCTTAGAGATTTGCAAAAATGGGTTAGGAATGCTAAAAATGGCTTTAAAGTGGTTAGAGATTTGCACAAACAGGTTAGAAATGCCAAAAATGGCTTTAAAGTGCTTAGGGATTTGGAAAAATGGGTTAGAAATGGCCAAAAATGGCTTTAAAGTGGTTAGGGATTTGCAAAAATTGGTTAGAAATGGCCAAAATGGCTTTAAAGTGCTTAGAGATTAGCAGAAATGGGTCAGAAATGCCAAAAATGGCTTCAAAATGGTTAGAGATGTGCAAACTGGTTAGAAAAGGCCAAAAAAGGCTTAAAAGTTCGCAGAGATCTGCAAAAATGGGTTAGAAAAGGCCAAAAATGCCATTCAAAATTGCTTAGAGATGAGCAAACATGGGTTAGAAATGGCCAAAAATGGTTTAAAAGTGCTTAGAGATGTGCAAAAATGAATTAGAAATGGCCAAAAATGGCTTTCAAGTGCTTAGAGATTTGCAAAAACGGGTTAGAAATGCTAAAAATGGCTTTAAAGTGGTTAGGGATTTGCAAAAATGGGTTAGAAATGCTAAAAAATGGCTTAAAAGTGCTTAGAGATTAGCAAAAAAGGTTTAGAAATGCCAAAAATGGCTTTGAAATGGTTAGAGATGTGCAAACTGGATAGAAAAGGCCAAAAATGGCTTCCAAAATTGCTTACAGATGTGCAAAAATGGGTTAGAAATGCTAAAAATGGCTTTAAAGTGCTTAGAGATTCGCAAAAATGGGTTAGAAATGCTAAAAATGGATTAAAAGTGCTTAGAGATGTGCAAACACGGGTTAGAAATGCCAAAAATGGCTTTAAAGTGGTTAGAGATTTGCACAAACAGGTTAGAATTGCCAAAAATGGCTTTAAAGGGCTTAGGGATTTGCACAAACAGGTTAGAAATGGCCAAAAATGGCTTTAAAGTGGTTAGGGATTTGCAAAAATGGGTGAGAAATGGCCAAAATGGCTTTAAAGTGCTTAGAGATTAGCAGAAATGGGTCAGAAATGCCAAAAATGGCTTCAAAATGGTTAGAGATGTGCAAACTGGATAGAAAAGGCCAAAAAAGGCTTAAAAGTACGCAGAGATCTGCAAAAATGGGTTAGAAACGGCCAAAATGCCATTCAAAATTGCTTAGAGATGGGCAAACATGGGTTAGAAATGGCCAAAAATGGTTTTAAAGTGCTTAGGGATGTGCAAAAATGGGTTAAAAATGCTAAAAATGCTTTAAAGTGCTTAGAGGTTTGCAAAAATGGGTGAGAAATGCTAAAAATGGCTTGGAAGTGCTTAGAGATTTGCAAAAACGGGTTAGGAATGCTAAAAATGGCTTTAAACTGCTTAGAGATGTGCAAAAATGGGTTAGAAAAGCTAAAAATGGCTTTAAGTGCTTAGAGACTCGCAAAAATGGGTTAGAACTGCTAAAAATGGCTTTAAAGTGCTTAGAGATTAGCAAAAAAGGGTTAGAAATGCCAAAAATGGCTTTGAAATGGTTAGAGATGTGCAAACTGGATAGAAAAGGCCAAAAATGGCTTAAAAGTTCGTAGCGATCTGCAAAAATGGGTTAGAAACGGCCAAAAATGCAATCAAAATTGCTTAGAGATGTGCAAAAATGGGTTAGAAATGCTAAAAATGGCTTTAAAGTGCTTAGAGATTTGCAAAAATGGGTGAGAAATGCTAAAAATGGCTTGGAAGTGCTTACAGATGTGCAAAAATGGGTTAGAAATGCTAAAAATGGCTTTAAAGTGCTTAGAGATTCGCAAAAATGGGTTAGAACTGCCAAAAATGGCTTTAAAGTGCTTAGAGATTAGCAAAAAAGGGTTAGAAATGCCAAAAATTGCTTTGAAATGGTTAGAGATGTGCAAACTGGATAGAAAAGGCCAAAAATGGCTTAAAAGTTCGTAGAGATCTGCAAAAATGGGTTAGAAACGGCCAAAAATGCAATCAAATTGCTTAGAGATGTGCAAAAATGGGTTAGAAATGGCCAAAAATGGTTTAAAAGTGCTTAGAGATTTGCAAAAATGGGTGAGAAATGCAAAAAATGGCTTGGAAGTGCTTACAGATGTGCAAAAATGGGTTAGAAATGCTAAAAATGGCTTTAAAGTGCTTAGAGATTCGCAAAAATGGGTTAGAAATGCTAAAAATGGATTAAAAGTGCTTAGAGATGTGCAAACACAGGTTAGAAATGCCAAAAATGGCTTTAAAGTGGTTAGAGATTTGCACAAACAGGTTAGAATTGCCTAAAATGGCTTTAAAGTGCTTAGGGACTTGCACAAACAGGTTAGAAAAGGCCAAAAATGGTTTAAAAGTGCTTAGAGATGTGCAAACATGGGTTAGAAATGGCCAAAAATGGTTTAAAAGTGCTTAGAGATGTGCAAAAATGGGTTAGAAATGCCAAAAATGGCTTTAAAGTGCTTAGGGATTTGCAAAAATGGGTTAGAAATGGCCAAAAATGGCTTTAAAGTGCTTAGGGATTTGCAAAAAATGGGTTAGAAATGACCAAAAATGGCTTTAAAGTGCTTAGAGATTAGCAAAAAAGGGTTAGAAATGCCAAAAATGGCTTCGAAATGGTTAAGGATATGCAAACTGGATAGAAAAGGCCAAAAAATGGCTTAAAAGTTCGTAGAGATCTGCAAAAATGGGTTAGAAACGGCCAAAAATGTCATTCAAAATTGCTTAGAGATGTGCAAACATGGGTTAGAAATGGCCAAAAATGGTTTAAAAGTGCTTAGAGATGTGCAAACATGGGTTAGAAATGGCCAAAAATGGTTTAAAAGTGCTTAGAGATGTGCAAAAATGGGTTAGAAATGCCAAAAATGGCTTTAAAGTGCTTAGGGATTTGCAAAAATGGGTTAGAAATGGCCAAAATGGCTTTAAAGTGCTTAGAGATTCGCAAAAATGGGTTAGAACTGCTAAAAATGGCTTTAAAGTGCTTAGAGATTAGCAAAAAAGGGTTAGAAATGCCAAAAATGGCTTTGAATTGGTTAGAGATGTGCAAACTGGATAGAAAAGGCCAAAAATGGCTTAAAGGTTCGCAGAGATCTGCAAAAATGGGTTAGAAACGGCCAAAAATGCATTCAAAATTGCTTAGAGATGTGCAAAAATGGGTTAGAAATGCTAAAAATAGCTTTAAAGTGCTTAGAGATTTGCAAAAATGGGTGAGAAATGCTAAAAATTGCTTGGACGTGCTTAGAGATTTGCAAAAACGGGTTAGAAATGCTAAAAATGGCTTTAAAGTGCTTAGAGATTTGCAAAAATGGGTGAGAAATGCTAAAAATGGCTTTAAAGTGCTTAGAGATATGCAAAAATGGGTGAGAAATGCTAAAAATGGCTTTAAAGTGCTTAGAGATTCGCAAAAATGGGTTAGAAATGCTAAAAATGGCTTAAAAGTGCTTAGAGATGTGCAAACACGGGTTAGAAATGCCAAAAATGGCTTTAAAGTGGTTAGAGATTTGCACAAACAGGTTAGAATTGCCAAAAATGGCTTTAAAGTGCTTAGGGACTTGCACAAACAGGTTAGAAATGGCCGAAAATGGCTTTAAAGTGCTTAGAGATTTGCAAAAATGGGTGAGAAATGGCCAAAATGGCTTTAAAGTGCTTAGAGATTAGCAAAAAAGGGTCAGAAATGCAAAAAATGGCTTCAAAATGGTTAGAGATGTGCAAACTGGATAGAAAAGGCCAAAAAAGGCTTAAAAGTACGCAGAGATCTGCAAAAATGGGTTAGAAACGGCCAAAAATGCCATTCAAAATTGCTTAGAGATGGGCAAACATGGGTTAGAAATGGCCAAAAATGGTTTTAAAGTGCTTAGGGATGTGCAAAAATGGGTTAAAAATGCTAAAAATGCTTTAAAGTGCTTAGAGGTTTGCAAAAATGGGTGAGAAATGCTAAAAATGGCTTGGAAGTGCTTAGAGATTTGCAAAAACGGGTTAGGAATGCTAAAAATGGCTTTAAACTGCTTAGAGATGTGCAAAAATGGGTTAGAAAAGCTAAAAATGGCTTTAAAGTGCTTAGAGATTCGCAAAAATGGGTTAGAACTGCTAAAAATGGCTTTAAAGTGCTTAGAGATTAGCAAAAAAGGGTTAGAAATGCCAAAAATGGCTTTGAAATGGTTAGAGATGTGCAAACTGGATAGAAAAGGCCAAAAATGGCTCAAAAGTTCGTAGAGATCTGCAAAAATGGGTTAGAAACGGCCAAAATGGCTTTAAAGTGCTTAGAGATTAGCAAAAAAGGGTTAGAAATGCCAAAAATGGCTTCGAAATGGTTAAAGATATGCAAACTGGAAAGAAAAGGCCAAAAATGGCTTAAAAGTTCGTAGAGATCTGAAAAAATGGGTTAGAAACGGCCAAAAATGTCATTCAAAATTGCTTAGAGATGTGCAAACATGGGTTAGAAAAGGCCAAAAATGGTTTAAAAGTGCTTAGA
The DNA here is from genome assembly GCF_037157495.1 of Lathamus discolor. Lineage (NCBI taxonomy): Eukaryota > Metazoa > Chordata > Aves > Psittaciformes > Psittacidae > Lathamus > Lathamus discolor. The sequence goes on along the minus strand of NW_027069302.1, from coordinate 17,899 downwards.
GATGTGCAAACATGGGTTAGAAATGGCCAAAAATGGTTTAAAAGTGCTTAGAGATGTGCAAAAATGGGTTAGAAATGCCAAAAATGGCTTTAAAGTGCTTAGGGATTTGCAAAAATGGGTTAGAAATGGCCAAAAATGGCTTTAAAGTGCTTAGGGATTTGCAAAAAATGGGTTAGAAATGACCAAAAATGGCTTTAAAGTGCTTAGAGATTAGCAAAAAAGGGTTAGAAATGCCAAAAATGGCTTCGAAATGGTTAAGGATATGCAAACTGGATAGAAAAGGCCAAAAAATGGCTTAAAGTTCGTAGAGATCTGCAAAAATGGGTTAGAAACGGCCAAAAATGTCATTCAAAATTGCTTAGAGATGTGCAAACATGGGTTAGAAATGGCCAAAAATGGTTTAAAAGTGCTTAGAGATGTGCAAACATGGGTTAGAAATGGCTAAAAATGGTTTAAAAGTGCTTAGAGATGTGCAAAAATGGGTTAGAAATGCCAAAAATGGCTTTAAAGTGCTTAGGGATTTGCAAAAATGGGTTAGAAATGGCCAAAAATGGCTTTAAAGTGCTTAGGGATTTGCAAAAAATGGGTTAGAAATGACCAAAAATGGCTTTAAAGTGCTTAGAGATTAGCAAAAAAGGGTTAGAAATGCCAAAAATGGCTTTGAATTGGTTAGAGATGTGCAAACTGGATAGAAAAGGCCAAAAATGGCTTAAAGGTTCGCAGAGATCTGCAAAAATGGGTTAGAAACGGCCAAAAATGCATTCAAAATTGCTTAGAGATGTGCAAAAATGGGTTAGAAATGCTAAAAATAGCTTTAAAGTGCTTAGAGATTTGCAAAAATGGGTGAGAAATGCTAAAAATTGCTTGGAAGTGCTTAGAGATTTGCAAAAACGGGTTAGAAATGCTAAAAATGGCATTAAAGTGCTTAGAGATTTGCAAAAATGGGTGAGAAATGCTAAAAATGGCTTTAAAGTGCTTAGAGATATGCAAAAATGGGTGAGAAATGCTAAAAATGGCTTTAAAGTGCTTAGAGATTCGCAAAAATGGGTTAGAAATGCTAAAAATGGCTTAAAACTGCTTAGAGATGTGCAAACACGGGTTAGAAATGCCAAAAATGGCTTTAAAGTGGTTAGGGATTTGCAAAAATTGGTTAGAAATGGCCAAAATGGCTTTAAAGTGCTTAGAGATTAGCAGAAATGGGTCAGAAATGCCAAAAATGGCTTCAAAATGGTTAGAGATGTGCAAACTGGTTAGAAAAGGCCAAAAAAGGCTTAAAAGTTCGCAGAGATCTGCAAAAATGGGTTAGAAATGGCCAAAAATGATATTCAAAATTGCGTAGAGATGTGCAAACATGGGTTAGAAATGGCCAAAAATGGTTTAAAAGTGCTTAGAGATGTGCAAAAATGGGTTAGAAATGCTAAAAATGGCTTTAAAGTGCTTAGAGATTCGCAAAAATGGGTTAGAAATGCTAAAAATGGCTTTAAAGTGCTTAGAGATGTGCAAACACGGGTTAGAAATGCCAAAAATGGCTTTAAAGTGGTTAGAGATTAGCAAAAAAGGGTCAGAAATGCCAAAAATGGCTTCAAAATGGTTAGCGATGTGCAAACTGTATTGAAAAGGCCAAAAATGGCTTAAAAGTTAGTAGAGATATGCAAAAATGGGTTAGAAACGGCCAAAAATGTCATTCAAAATTGCTTAGAGATGTGCAAACATGGGTTAGAAATGGCCAAAAATGGTTTAAAAGTGCTTAGAGATGTGCAAAAATGGGTTAGAAATGCCAAAAATGGCTTTAAAGTGGTTAGAGATTTGCACAAACAGGTTAGAAATGCCAAAAATGGCTTTAAAGTGCTTAGGGATTTGGAAAAATGGGTTAGAAATGGCCAAAAATGGCTTTAAAGTGGTTAGGGATTTGCAAAAATTGGTTAGAAATGCCAAAAATGGCTTTGAAATGGTTAGAGATGTGCAAACTGGATAGAAAAGGCCAAAAAAGGCTTAAAAGTTCGCAGAGATCTGCAAAAATGGGTTAGAAACGGCCAAAAATGCATTCAAAATTGCTTAGAGATGTGCAAAAATGGGTTAGAAATGCTAAAAATGGCTTTCAAGTGCTTAGAGATTTGCAAAAACGGGTTAGAAATGCTAAAAATGGCTTTAAAGTGGTTAGGGATTTGCAAAAATGGGTTAGAAATGCTAAAAAATGGCTTAAAAGTGCTTAGAGATAAGCAAAAAAGGGTTAGAAATGCCAAAAATGGCTTCCAAAATTGCTTAGAGATGTGCAAACTGGATAGAAAAGGCCAAAAATGGCTTCCAAATTGCTTAGAGATGAGCAAACATGGGTTAAAAATGGCCAAAAATGGTTTAAAAGTGCTTAGAGATGTGCAAAAATGGGTTAGAAATGCTAAAAATGGCTTGGAAGTGCTTTGAGATTTGCAAAAACCGGTTAGGAATGCTAAAAATGGCTTTAAAGTGCTTAGAGATTTGCAAAAATGGGTGAGAAATGCTAAAAATGGCTTTAAAGTGCTTAGAGATTCGCAAAAATGGGTTAGAAATGCTAAAAATGGCTTAAAAGTGCTTAGAGATGTGCAAACACGGGTTAGAAATGCCAAAAATGGCTTTAAAGTGGTTAGAGATTTGCACAAACAGGTTAGAATTGCCAAAAATGGATTTAAAGTGCTTAGGGATTTGCACAAACAGGTTAGAAATGGCCGAAAATGGCTTTAAAGTGCTTAGAGATTTGCAAAAATGGGTGAGAAATGGCCAAAATGGCTTTAAAGTGCTTAGAGATTAGCAAAAAAGGGTCAGAAATGCAAAAATGGCTTCAAAATGGTTAGAGATGTGCAAACTGGATAGAAAAGGCCAAAAAAGGCTTAAAAGTACGCAGAGATCTGCAAAAATGGGTTAGAAACGGCCAAAATGCCATTCAAAATTGCTTAGAGATGGGCAAACATGGGTTAGAAATGGCCAAAAATGGTTTTAAAGTGCTTAGGGATGTGCAAAGATGGGTTAAAAATGCTAAAAATGCTTTAAAGTGCTTAGAGGTTTGCAAAAATGGGTGAGAAATGCTAAAAATGGCTTGGAAGTGCTTAGAGATTTGCAAAAACGGGTTAGGAATGCTAAAAATGGCTTTAAACTGCTTAGAGATGTGCAAAAAAGGGTTAGAAATGCTAAAAATGGCTTTAAAGTGCTTAGAGATTCGCAAAAATGGGTTAGAACTGCTAAAAATGGCTTTAAAGTGCTTAGAGATTAGCAAAAAAGGGTTAGAAATGCCAAAAATGGCTTTGAAACGGTTAGAGATGTGCAAACTGGATAGAAAAGGCCAAAAATGGCTTAAAAGTTCGTAGAGATCTGCAAAAATGGGTTAGAAATGGCCAAAAATGCATTCAAAATTGCTTAGAGATGTGCAAAAATGGGTTAGAAATGCCCAAAATGGCTTTAAAGTGCTTAGAGATTAGCAAAAAAGGGTCAGAAATGCCAAAAATGGCTTCAAAATGGTTAGAGATTTGCAAAAATGGGTTAGAAATGCTAAAAATGACTTTAAAGTGCTTAGAGATTTGCAAAAATGGGTGAGAAATGGACAAAATTGCTTTAAAGTGCTTAGAGATTTGCAAAAATGGGTGAGAAATGCTAAAAATAGCTTGGAAGTGCTTAGAGATTCGCAAAAATGGGTTAGAAATGCCAAAAAAGTCTTTAAAGTGGTTAGAGATTTCCACAAAAAGGTTAGAAATGCCAAAAATGGCTTTAAAGTGCTTAGGGATTTGGAAAAACGGGTTAGAAATGGCCGAAAATGGCTTTAAAGTGCTTAGAGATTTGCAAAAATGGGTGAGAAATGGCCAAAATGGCTTTAAAGTGCTTAGAGTTTAGCAAAAAAGGGTTAGAAATGACAAAAAAGGGTTCGAAATCGTTAGAGATGTGCAAACTGGATAGAAAAGGCCAAAAATGGCTTAAAAGTTCGCAGAGATCTGCAAAAATGGGTTAGAAATGGCCAAAAATGATATTCAAAATTGCGTAGAGATGTGCAAACATGGGTTAGAAATGGCCAAAAATGGTTTAAAAGTGCTTAGAGATGTGCAAAAATGGGTTAGAAATGCTAAAAATGGCTTTAAAGTGCTTAGAGATTCGCAAAAATGGGTTAGAAATGCTAAAAATGGCTTTAAAGTGCTTAGAGATGTGCAAACACGGGTTAGAAATGCCAAAAATGGCTTTAAAGTGGTTAGAGATTAGCAAAAAAGGGTCAGAAATGCCAAAAATGGCTTCAAAATGGTTAGCGATGTGCAAACTGTATTGAAAAGGCCAAAAATGGCTTAAAAGTTAGTAGAGATATGCAAAAATGGGTTAGAAACGGCCAAAAATGTCATTCAAAATTGCTTAGAGATGTGCAAACATGGGTTAGAAATGGCCAAAAATGGTTTAAAAGTGCTTAGAGATGTGCAAAAATGGGTTAGAAATGCCAAAAATGGCTTTAAAGTGGTTAGAGATTTGCACAAACAGGTTAGAAATGCCAAAAATGGCTTTAAAGTGCTTAGGGATTTGGAAAAATGGGTTAGAAATGGCCAAAAATGGCTTAAAGTGGTTAGGGATTTGCAAAAATTGGTTAGAAATGCCAAAAATGGCTTTGAAATGGTTAGAGATGTGCAAACTGGATAGAAAAGGCCAAAAAAGGCTTAAAAGTTCGCAGAGATCTGCAAAAATGGGTTAGAAACGGCCAAAAATGCATTCAAAATTGCTTAGAGATGAGCAAACATGGGTTAGAAATGGCCAAAAATGGTTTAAAAGTGCTTAGAGATGTGCAAAAATGGGTTAGAAATGCTAAAAATGGCTTTCAAGTGCTTAGAGATTTGCAAAAACGGGTTAGAAATGCTAAAAATGGCTTTAAAGTGGTTAGGGATTTGCAAAAATGGGTTAGAAATGCTAAAAAATGGCTTAAAAGTGCTTAGAGATAAGCAAAAAAGGGTTAGAAATGCCAAAAATGGCTTCCAAAATTGCTTAGAGATGTGCAAACTGGATAGAAAAGGCCAAAATGGCTTCCAAAATTGCTTAGAGATGAGCAAACATGGGTTAAAAATGGCCAAAAATGGTTTAAAAGTGCTTAGAGATGTGCAAAAATGGGTTAGAAATGCTAAAAATGGCTTGGAAGTGCTTTGAGATTTGCAAAAACCGGTTAGGAATGCTAAAAATGGCTTTAAAGTGCTTAGAGATTTGCAAAAATGGGTGAGAAATGCTAAAAATGGCTTTAAAGTGCTTAGAGATTCGCAAAAATGGGTTAGAAATGCTAAAAATGGCTTAAAAGTGCTTAGAGATGTGCAAACACGGGTTAGAAATGCCAAAAATGGCTTTAAAGTGGTTAGAGATTTGCACAAACAGGTTAGAATTGCCAAAAATGGCTTTAAAGTGCTTAGGGATTTGCACAAACAGGTTAGAAATGGCCGAAAATGGCTTTAAAGTGCTTAGAGATTAGCAAAAAAGGGTCAGAAATGCAAAAATGGCTTCAAAATGGTTAGAGATGTGCAAACTGGATAGAAAAGGCCAAAAAAGGCTTAAAAGTACGCAGAGATCTGCAAAAATGGGTTAGAAACGGTCAAAAATGCCATTCAAAATTGCTTAGAGATGGGCAAACATGGGTTAGAAATGGCCAAAAATGGTTTTAAAGTGCTTAGGGATGTGCAAAGATGGGTTAAAAATGCTAAAAATGCTTTAAAGTGCTTAGAGGTTTGCAAAAATGGGTGAGAAATGCTAAAAATGGCTTGGAAGTGCTTAGAGATTTGCAAAAACGGGTTAGGAATGCTAAAAATGGCTTTAAACTGCTTAGAGATGTGCAAAAATGGGTTAGAAATGCTAAAAATGGCTTTAAAGTGCTTAGAGATTCGCAAAAATGGGTTAGAACTGCTAAAAATGGCTTTAAAGTGCTTAGAGATTAGCAAAAAAGGGTTAGAAATGCCAAAAATGGCTTTGAAACGGTTAGAGATGTGCAAACTGGATAGAAAAGGCCAAAAATGGCTTAAAAGTTCGTAGAGATCTGCAAAAATGGGTTAGAAATGGCCAAAAATGCATTCAAAATTGCTTAGAGATGTGCAAAAATGGGTTAGAAATGCCCAAAATGGCTTTAAAGTGCTTAGAGATTAGCAAAAAAGGGTCAGAAATGCCAAAAATGGCTTCAAAATGGTTAGAGATTTGCAAAAATGGGTTAGAAATGCTAAAATGACTTTAAAGTGCTTAGAGATTTGCAAAAATGGGTGAGAAATGGACAAAATTGCTTTAAAGTGCTTAGAGATTTGCAAAAATGGGTGAGAAATGCTAAAAATAGCTTGGAAGTGCTTAGAGATTCGCAAAAAATGGGTTAGAAATGCCAAAAAAGTCTTTAAAGTGGTTAGAGATTTCCACAAAAAGGTTAGAAATGCCAAAAATGGCTTTAAAGTGCTTAGGGATTTGGAAAAACGGGTTAGAAATGGCCGAAAATGGCTTTAAAGTGCTTAGAGATTTGCAAAAATGGGTGAGAAATGGCCAAAATGGCTTTAAAGTGCTTAGAGTTTAGCAAAAAAGGGTTAGAAATGACAAAAAAGGGTTCGAAATGGTTAGCGATGTGCAAACTGTATTGAAAAGGCCAAAAATGGCTTAAAAGTTAGTAGAGATATGCAAAAATGGGTTAGAAACGGCCAAAAATGTCATTCAAAATTGCTTAGAGATGTGCAAACATGGGTTAGAAATGGCCAAAAATGGTTTAAAAGTGCTTAGAGATGTGCAAAAATGGGTTAGAAATGCCAAAAATGGCTTTAAAGTGGTTAGAGATTTGCACAAACAGGTTAGAAATGCCAAAAATGGCTTTAAAGTGCTTAGGGATTTGGAAAAATGGGTTAGAAATGGCCAAAAATGGCTTTAAAGTGGTTAGGGATTTGCAAAAATTGGTTAGAAATGCCAAAAATGGCTTTGAAATGGTTAGAGATGTGCAAACTGGATAGAAAAGGCCAAAAAAGGCTTAAAAGTTCGCAGAGATCTGCAAAAATGGGTTAGAAACGGCCAAAAATGCATTCAAAATTGCTTAGAGATGAGCAAACATGGGTTAGAAATGGCCAAAAATGGTTTAAAAGTGCTTAGAGAAGTGCAAAAACGGGTTAGAAATGCTAAAAATGGCTTTCAAGTGCTTAGAGATTTGCAAAACCGGGTTAGAAATGCTAAAAATGGCTTTAAAGTGGTTAGGGATTTGCAAAAATGGGTTAGAAATGCTAAAAAATGGCTTAAAAGTGCTTAGAGATAAGCAAAAAAGGGTTAGAAATGCCAAAAATGGCTTCCAAAATTGCTTAGAGATGTGCAAACTGGATAGAAAAGGCCAAAAATGGCTTCCAAAATTGCTTAGAGATGAGCAAACATGGGTTAAAAATGGCCAAAAATGGTTTAAAAGTGCTTAGAGATGTGCAAAAATGGGTTAGAAATGCTAAAAATGGCTTGGAAGTGCTTTGAGATTTGCAAAAACCGGTTAGGAATGCTAAAAATGGCTTTAAAGTGCTTAGAGATTTGCAAAAATGGGTGAGAAATGCTAAAAATGGCTTTAAAGTGCTTAGAGATTCGCAAAAATGGGTTAGAAATGCTAAAAATGGCTTAAAAGTGCTTAGAGATGTGCAAACACGGGTTAGAAATGCCAAAAATGGCTTTAAAGTGGTTAGAGATTTGCACAAACAGGTTAGAATTGCCAAAAATGGATTTAAAGTGGTTAGAGATTTGCACAAACAGGTTAGAAATGCCAAAAATGGCTTTAAAGTGCTTAGGGATTTGGAAAAATGGGTTAGAAATGGCCAAAAATGGCTTTAAAGTGGTTAGGGATTTGCAAAAATTGGTTAGAAATGCCAAAAATGGCTTTGAAATGGTTAGAGATGTGCAAACTGGATAGAAAAGGCCAAAAAAGGCTTAAAAGTTCGCAGAGATCTGCAAAAATGGGTTAGAAACGGCCAAAAATGCATTCAAAATTGCTTAGAGATGAGCAAACATGGGTTAGAAATGGCCAAAAATGGTTTAAAAGTGCTTAGAGATGTGCAAAAATGGGTTAGAAATGCTAAAAATGGCTTTCAAGTGCTTAGAGATTTGCAAAAACGGGTTAGAAATGCTAAAAATGGCTTTAAAGTGGTTAGGGATTTGCAAAAATGGGTTAGAAATGCTAAAAAATGGCTTAAAAGTGCTTAGAGATAAGCAAAAAAGGGTTAGAAATGCCAAAAATGGCTTCCAAAATTGCTTAGAGATGTGCAAACTGGATAGAAAAGGCCAAAAATGGCTTCCAAAATTGCTTAGAGATGAGCAAACATGGGTTAAAAATGGCCAAAAATGGTTTAAAAGTGCTTAGAGATGTGCAAAAATGGGTTAGAAATGCTAAAAATGGCTTGGAAGTGCTTAGAGATTTGCAAAAACCGGTTAGGAATGCTAAAAATGGCTTTAAAGTGCTTAGAGATATGCAAAAATAGGTTAGAAATGCTAAAAATGGATTAAAAGTGCTTAGAGATGTGCAAACACGGGTTAGAAATGCCAAAAATGGCTTTAAAGTGGTTAGAGATTTGCACAAACAGGTTAGAATTGCCAAAAATGGCTTTAAAGTGCTTAGGGATTTGCACAAACAGGTTAGAAATGGTCAAAAATGGCTTTAAAGTGGTTAGGGATTTGCAAAAATGGGTGAGAAATGGCCAAAATGGCTTTAAAGTGCTTAGAGATTAGCAGAAATGGGTCAGAAATGCCAAAAATGGCTTCAAAATGGTTAGAGATGTGCAAACTGGATAGAAAAGGCCAAAAAAGGCTTAAAAGTACGCAGAGATCTGCAAAAATGGGTTAGAAACGGCCAAAAATGCCATTCAAAATTGCTTAGAGATGGGCAAACATGGGTTAGAAATGGCCAAAAATGGTTTTAAAGTGCTTAGGGATGTGCAAAAATGGGTTAAAAATGCTAAAAATGCTTTAAAGTGCTTAGAGGTTTGCAAAAATGGGTGAGAAATGCTAAAAATGGCTTGGAAGTGCTTAGAGATTTGCAAAAATGGGTTAGGAATGCTAAAAATGGCTTTAAACTGCTTAGAGATGTGCAAAAATGGGTTAGAAAAGCTAAAAATGGCTTTAAAGTGCTTAGAGATTCGCAAAAATGGGTTAGAACTGCTAAAAATGGCTTTAAAGTGCTTAGAGATTAGCAAAAAAGGGTTAGAAATGCCAAAAATGGCATTGAAATGGTTAGAGATGTGCAAACTGGATAGAAAAGGCCAAAAATGGCTCAAAAGTTCGTAGAGATCTGCAAAAATGGGTTAGAAACGGCCAAAATGGCTTTAAAGTGCTTAGAGATTAGCAAAAAAAGGTTAGAAATGCCAAAAACGGCTTCGAAATGGTTAAAGATATGCAAACTGGATAGAAAAGGCCAAAAAAGGCTTAAAAGTATGCAGAGATCTGCAAAAATGGGTTAGAAACGGCCAAAAATGCCATTCAAAATTGCTTAGAGATGGGCAAACATGGGTTAGAAATGGCCAAAAATGGTTTTAAAGTGCTTAGGGATGTGCAAAAATGGGTTAAAAATGCTAAAAATGCTTTAAAGTGCTTAGAGGTTTGCAAAAATGGGTGAGAAATGCTAAAAATGGCTTGGAAGTGCTTAGAGATTTGCAAAAATGGGTTAGGAATGCTAAAAATGGCTTTAAACTGCTTAGAGATGTGCAAAAATGGGTTAGAAAAGCAAAAAATGGCTTTAAAGTGCTTAGAGATTCGCAAAAATGGTTAGAACTGCTAAAAATGGCTTTAAAGTGCTTAGAGATTAGCAAAAAAGGGTTAGAAATGCCAAAAATGGCTTTGAAATGGTTAGAGATGTGCAAACTGGATAGAAAAGGCCAAAAATGGCTCAAAAGTTCGTAGAGATCTGCAAAAATGGGTTAGAAATGCCCAAAATGGCTTTAAAGTGCTTAGAGATTAGCAAAAAAGGGTTAGAAATGCCAAAAATGGCTTCGAAATGGTTAAAGATATGCAAACTGGAAAGAAAAGGCCAAAAAAGGCTTAAAGGTTCGCAGAGATCTGCAAAAATGGGTTAGAAATGGCCAAAAATGATATTCAAAATTGCGTAGAGATGTGCAAACATGGGTTAGAAATGGCCAAAAATGGTTTAAAAGTGCTTAGAGATGTGCAAAAATGGGTTAGAAATGCTAAAAATGGCTTTAAAGTGCTTAGAGATTCGCAAAATGTGTTAGAAATGCTAAAAATGGCTTTAAAGTGCTTAGAGATGTGCAAACACGGGTTAGAAATGCCAAAAATGGCTTTAAAGTGGTTAGAGATTAGCAAAAAAGGGTCAGAAATGCCAAAAATGGCTTCAAAATGGTTAGCGATGTGCAAACTGTAATGAAAAGGCCAAAAATGGCTTAAAAGTTAGTAGAGATATGCAAAAATGGGTTAGAAACGGCCAAAAATGTCATTCAAAATTGCTTAGAGATGTGCAAACATGGGTTAGAAATGCCAAAAATGGCTTCCAAAATTGCTTAGAGATGTGCAAACTGGATAGAAAAGGCCAAAAATGGCTTCCAAAATTGCTTAGAGATGAGCAAACATGGGTTAAAAATGGCAAAAATGGTTTAAAAGTGCTTAGAGATGTGCAAAAACCGGTTAGGAATGCTAAAAATGGCTTTAAAGTGCTTAGAGATTTGCAAAAATGGGTGAGAAATGCTAAAAATGGCTTTAAAGTGCTTAGAGATTCGCAAAAATGGGTTAGAAATGCTAAAAATGGATTAAAAGTGCTTAGAGATGTGCAAACACGGGTTAGAAATGCCAAAAATGGCTTTAAAGTGGTTAGAGATTTGCACAAACTGGTTAGAATTGCCAAAAATGGATTTAAAGTGCTTAGGGATTTGCACAAACAGGTTAGAAATGGCCGAAAATGGCTTTAAAGTGGTTAGGGATTTGCAAAAATGGGTGAGAAATGGCCAAAATGGCTTTAAAGTGCTTAGAGATTAGCAGAAATGGGTCAGAAATGCCAAAAATGGCTTCAAAATGGTTAGAGATGTGCAAACTGGATAGAAAAGGCCAAAAAAGGCTTAAAAGTACGCAGAGATCTGCAAAAATGGGTTAGAAACGGCCAAAAATGCCATTCAAAATTGCTTAGAGATGGGCAAACATGGGTTAGAAATGGCCAAAAATGGTTTTAAAGTGCTTAGGGATGTGCAAAGATGGGTTAAAAATGCTAAAAATGCTTTAAAGTGCTTAGAGGTTTGCAAAAATGGGTGAGAAATGCTAAAAATGGCTTGGAAGTGCTTAGAGATTTGCAAAAACGGGTTAGGAATGCTAAAAATGGCTTTAAACTGCTTAGAGATGTGCAAAAATGGGTTAGAAATGCTAAAAATGGCTTTAAAGTGCTTAGAGATTCGCAAAAATGGGTTAGAACTGCTAAAAATGGCTTTAAAGTGCTTAGAGATTAGCAAAAAAGGGTTAGAAATGCCAAAAATGGCTTTGAAACGGTTAGAGATGTGCAAACTGGATAGAAAAGGCCAAAAATGGCTTAAAAGTTCGTAGAGATCTGCAAAAATGGGTTAGAAATGGCCAAAAATGCATTCAAAATTGCTTAGAGATGTGCAAAAATGGGTTAGAAATGCCCAAAATGGCTTTAAAGTGCTTAGAGATTTGCAAAAATGGGTGAGAAATGGCCAAAATGGCTTTAAAGTGCTTAGAGTTTAGCAAAAAAGGGTTAGAAATGACAAAAAAGGGTTCGAAATGGTTAGCGATGTGCAAACTGTATTGAAAAGGCCAAAAATGGCTTAAAAGTTAGTAGAGATATGCAAAAATGGGTTAGAAACGGCCAAAAATGTCATTCAAAATTGCTTAGAGATGTGCAAACATGGGTTAGAAATGGCCAAAAATGGTTTAAAAGTGCTTAGAGATGTGCAAAAATGGGTTAGAAATGCCAAAAATGGCTTTAAAGTGGTTAGAGATTTGCACAAACAGGTTAGAAATGCCAAAAATGGCTTTAAAGTGCTTAGGGATTTGGAAAAATGGGTTAGAAATGGCCAAAAATGGCTTTAAAGTGGTTAGGGATTTGCAAAAATTGGTTAGAAATGCCAAAAATGGCTTTGAAATGGTTAGAGATGTGCAAACTGGATAGAAAAGGCCAAAAAAGGCTTAAAAGTTCGCAGAGATCTGCAAAAATGGGTTAGAAACGGCCAAAAATGCATTCAAAATTGCTTAGAGATGAGCAAACATGGGTTAGAAATGGCCAAAAATGGTTTAAAAGTGCTTAGAGAAGTGCAAAAACGGGTTAGAAATGCTAAAAATGGCTTTCAAGTGCTTAGAGATTTGCAAAACCGGGTTAGAAATGCTAAAAATGGCTTTAAAGTGGTTAGGGATTTGCAAAAATGGGTTAGAAATGCTAAAAAATGGCTTAAAAGTGCTTAGAGATAAGCAAAAAAGGGTTAGAAATGCCAAAATGGCTTCCAAAATTGCTTAGAGATGTGCAAACTGGATAGAAAAGGCCAAAAATGGCTTCCAAAATTGCTTAGAGATGAGCAAACATGGGTTAAAAATGGCCAAAAATGGTTTAAAAGTGCTTAGAGATGTGCAAAAATGGGTTAGAAATGCTAAAAATGGCTTGGAAGTGCTTTGAGATTTGCAAAAACCGGTTAGGAATGCTAAAAATGGCTTTAAAGTGCTTAGAGATTTGCAAAAATGGGTGAGAAATGCTAAAAATGGCTTTAAAGTGCTTAGAGATTCGCAAAAATGGGTTAGAAATGCTAAAAATGGCTTAAAAGTGCTTAGAGATGTGCAAACACGGGTTAGAAATGCCAAAAATGGCTTTAAAGTGGTTAGAGATTTGCACAAACAGGTTAGAATTGCCAAAAATGGATTTAAAGTGGTTAGAGATTTGCACAAACAGGTTAGAAATGCCAAAAATGGCTTTAAAGTGCTTAGGGATTTGGAAAAATGGGTTAGAAATGGCCAAAAATGGCTTTAAAGTGGTTAGGGATTTGCAAAAATTGGTTAGAAATGCCAAAAATGGCTTTGAAATGGTTAGAGATGTGCAAACTGGATAGAAAAGGCCAAAAAAGGCTTAAAAGTTCGCAGAGATCTGCAAAAATGGGTTAGAAACGGCCAAAAATGCATTCAAAATTGCTTAGAGATGAGCAAACATGGGTTAGAAATGGCCAAAAATGGTTTAAAAGTGCTTAGAGATGTGCAAAAATGGGTTAGAAATGCTAAAAATGGCTTTCAAGTGCTTAGAGATTTGCAAAAACGGGTTAGAAATGCTAAAAATGGCTTTAAAGTGGTTAGGGATTTGCAAAAATGGGTTAGAAATGCTAAAAAATGGCTTAAAAGTGCTTAGAGATAAGCAAAAAAGGGTTAGAAATGCCAAAAATGGCTTCCAAAATTGCTTAGAGATGTGCAAACTGGATAGAAAAGGCCAAAAATGGCTTCCAAAATTGCTTAGAGATGAGCAAACATGGGTTAAAAATGGCCAAAAATGGTTTAAAAGTGCTTAGAGATGTGCAAAAATGGGTTAGAAATGCTAAAAAATGGCTTGGAAGTGCTTAGAGATTTGCAAAAACCGGTTAGGAATGCTAAAAATGGCTTTAAAGTGCTTAGAGATATGCAAAAATAGGTTAGAAATGCTAAAAATGGATTAAAAGTGCTTAGAGATGTGCAAACACGGGTTAGAAATGCCAAAAATGGCTTTAAAGTGGTTAGAGATTTGCACAAACAGGTTAGAATTGCCAAAAATGGCTTTAAAGTGCTTAGGGATTTGCACAAACAGGTTAGAAATGGTCAAAAATGGCTTTAAAGTGGTTAGGGATTTGCAAAAATGGGTGAGAAATGGCCAAAATGGCTTTAAAGTGCTTAGAGATTAGCAGAAATGGGTCAGAAATGCCAAAAATGGCTTCAAAATGGTTAGAGATGTGCAAACTGGATAGAAAAGGCCAAAAAAGGCTTAAAAGTACGCAGAGATCTGCAAAAATGGGTTAGAAACGGCCAAAAATGCCATTCAAAATTGCTTAGAGATGGGCAAACATGGGTTAGAAATGGCCAAAAATGGTTTTAAAGTGCTTAGGGATGTGCAAAAATGGGTTAAAAATGCTAAAAATGCTTTAAAGTGCTTAGAGGTTTGCAAAAATGGGTGAGAAATGCTAAAAATGGCTTGGAAGTGCTTAGAGATTTGCAAAAATGGGTTAGGAATGCTAAAAATGGCTTTAAACTGCTTAGAGATGTGCAAAAATGGGTTAGAAAAGCTAAAAATGGCTTTAAAGTGCTTAGAGATTCGCAAAAATGGGTTAGAACTGCTAAAAATGGCTTTAAAGTGCTTAGAGATTAGCAAAAAAGGGTTAGAAATGCAAAAATGGCATTGAAATGGTTAGAGATGTGCAAACTGGATAGAAAAGGCCAAAAATGGCTCAAAAGTTCGTAGAGATCTGCAAAAATGGGTTAGAAACGGCCAAAATGGCTTTAAAGTGCTTAGAGATTAGCAAAAAAAGGTTAGAAATGCCAAAAACGGCTTCGAAATGGTTAAAGATATGCAAACTGGATAGAAAAGGCCAAAAAAGGCTTAAAAGTATGCAGAGATCTGCAAAAATGGGTTAGAAACGGCCAAAAATGCCATTCAAAATTGCTTAGAGATGGGCAAACATGGGTTAGAAATGGCCAAAAATGGTTTTAAAGTGCTTAGGGATGTGCAAAAATGGGTTAAAAATGCTAAAAATGCTTTAAAGTGCTTAGAGGTTTGCAAAAATGGGTGAGAAATGCTAAAAATGGCTTGGAAGTGCTTAGAGATTTGCAAAAATGGGTTAGGAATGCTAAAAATGGCTTTAAACTGCTTAGAGATGTGCAAAAATGGGTTAGAAAAGCAAAAAATGGCTTTAAAGTGCTTAGAGATTCGCAAAAATGGGTTAGAACTGCTAAAAATGGCTTTAAAGTGCTTAGAGATTAGCAAAAAAGGGTTAGAAATGCCAAAAATGGCTTTGAAATGGTTAGAGATGTGCAAACTGGATAGAAAAGGCCAAAAATGGCTCAAAAGTTCGTAGAGATCTGCAAAAATGGGTTAGAAATGCCCAAAATGGCTTTAAAGTGCTTAGAGATTAGCAAAAAAGGGTTAGAAATGCCAAAAATGGCTTCGAAATGGTTAAAGATATGCAAACTGGAAAGAAAAGGCCAAAAAAGGCTTAAAGGTTCGCAGAGATCTGCAAAAATGGGTTAGAAATGGCCAAAAATGATATTCAAAATTGCGTAGAGATGTGCAAACATGGGTTAGAAATGGCCAAAAATGGTTTAAAAGTGCTTAGAGATGTGCAAAAATGGGTTAGAAATGCTAAAAATGGCTTTAAAGTGCTTAGAGATTCGCAAAAATGTGTTAGAAATGCTAAAAATGGCTTTAAAGTGCTTAGAGATGTGCAAACACGGGTTAGAAATGCCAAAAATGGCTTTAAAGTGGTTAGAGATTAGCAAAAAAGGGTCAGAAATGCCAAAAATGGCTTCAAAATGGTTAGCGATGTGCAAACTGTAATGAAAAGGCCAAAAATGGCTTAAAAGTTAGTAGAGATATGCAAAAATGGGTTAGAAACGGCCAAAAATGTCATTCAAAATTGCTTAGAGATGTGCAAACATGGGTTAGAAATGCCAAAAATGGCTTCCAAAATTGCTTAGAGATGTGCAAACTGGATAGAAAAGGCCAAAAATGGCTTCCAAAATTGCTTAGAGATGAGCAAACATGGGTTAAAAATGGCAAAAATGGTTTAAAAGTGCTTAGAGATGTGCAAAAACCGGTTAGGAATGCTAAAAATGGCTTTAAAGTGCTTAGAGATTTGCAAAAATGGGTGAGAAATGCTAAAAATGGCTTTAAAGTGCTTAGAGATTCGCAAAAATGGGTTAGAAATGCTAAAAATGGATTAAAAGTGCTTAGAGATGTGCAAACACGGGTTAGAAATGCCAAAAATGGCTTTAAAGTGGTTAGAGATTTGCACAAACTGGTTAGAATTGCCAAAAATGGATTTAAAGTGCTTAGGGATTTGCACAAACAGGTTAGAAATGGCCGAAAATGGCTTTAAAGTGGTTAGGGATTTGCAAAAATGGGTGAGAAATGGCCAAAATGGCTTTAAAGTGCTTAGAGATTAGCAGAAATGGGTCAGAAATGCCAAAAATGGCTTCAAAATGGTTAGAGATGTGCAAACTGGATAGAAAAGGCCAAAAAAGGCTTAAAAGTACGCAGAGATCTGCAAAAATGGGTTAGAAACGGCAAAAATGCCATTCAAAATTGCTTAGAGATGGGCAAACATGGGTTAGAAATGGCCAAAAATGGTTTTAAAGTGCTTAGGGATGTGCAAAGATGGGTTAAAAATGCTAAAAATGCTTTAAAGTGCTTAGAGGTTTGCAAAAATGGGTGAGAAATGCTAAAAATGGCTTGGAAGTGCTTAGAGATTTGCAAAAACGGGTTAGGAATGCTAAAAATGGCTTTAAACTGCTTAGAGATGTGCAAAAATGGGTTAGAAATGCTAAAAATGGCTTTAAAGTGCTTAGAGATTCGCAAAAATGGGTTAGAACTGCTAAAAATGGCTTTAAAGTGCTTAGAGATTAGCAAAAAAGGGTTAGAAATGCCAAAAATGGCTTTGAAACGGTTAGAGATGTGCAAACTGGATAGAAAAGGCCAAAAATGGCTTAAAAGTTCGTAGAGATCTGCAAAAATGGGTTAGAAATGGCCAAAAATGCATTCAAAATTGCTTAGAGATGTGCAAAAATGGGTTAGAAATGCCCAAAATGGCTTTAAAGTGCTTAGAGATTAGCAAAAAAGGGTCAGAAATGCCAAAAATGGCTTCAAAATGGTTAGAGATTTGCAAAAATGGGTTAGAAATGCTAAAAATGACTTTAAAGTGCTTAGAGATTTGCAAAAATGGGTGAGAAATGGACAAAATTGCTTTAAAGTGCTTAGAGATTTGCAAAAATGGGTGAGAAATGCTAAAAATAGCTTGGAAGTGCTTAGAGATTCGCAAAAATGGGTTAGAAATGCCAAAAAAGTCTTTAAAGTGGTTAGAGATTTCCACAAAAAGGTTAGAAATGCCAAAAATGGCTTTAAAGTGCTTAGGGATTTGGAAAAACGGGTTAGAAATGGCCGAAAATGGCTTTAAAGTGCTTAGAGATTTGCAAAAATGGGTGAGAAATGGCCAAAATGGCTTTAAAGTGCTTAGAGTTTAGCAAAAAAGGGTTAGAAATGACAAAAAAGGGTTCGAAATCGTTAGAGATGTGCAAACTGGATAGAAAAGGCCAAAAATGGCTTAAAAGTTCGCAGAGATCTGCAAAAATGGGTTAGAAATGGCCAAAAATGATATTCAAAATTGCGTAGAGATGTGCAAACATGGGTTAGAAATGGCCAAAAATGGTTTAAAAGTGCTTAGAGATGTGCAAAAATGGGTTAGAAATGCTAAAAATGGCTTTAAAGTGCTTAGAGATTCGCAAAAATGGGTTAGAAATGCTAAAAATGGCTTAAAGTGCTTAGAGATGTGCAAACACGGGTTAGAAATGCCAAAAATGGCTTTAAAGTGGTTAGAGATTAGCAAAAAAGGGTTAGAAATGACAAAAAAGGGTTCGAAATGGTTAGCGATGTGCAAACTGTATTGAAAAGGCCAAAAATGGCTTAAAAGTTAGTAGAGATATGCAAAAATGGGTTAGAAACGGCCAAAAATGTCATTCAAAATTGCTTAGAGATGTGCAAACATGGGTTAGAAATGGCCAAAAATGGTTTTAAAAGTGCTTAGAGATGTGCAAAAATGGGTTAGAAATGCCAAAAATGGCTTTAAAGTGGTTAGAGATTTGCACAAACAGGTTAGAAATGCCAAAAATGGCTTTAAAGTGCTTAGGGATTTGGAAAAATTGGTTAGAAATGGCCAAAAATGGCTTTAAAGTGGTTAGGGATTTGCAAAAATTGGTTAGAAATGCCAAAAATGGA
>NW_027069301.1:0-57890 GCF_037157495.1 Lathamus discolor | reverse complement strand
TAAAAAGCTTTAAAGCGGGTTAGAGATGTGCAAAAACGGGTTAGAAATGGCCTAAGTTGGCCAAAAGCGGGTTAGAAATGGCCAAAAGGCTTTAAAGCAGGTTAGAGATGTGTGTGCAATGGTTAGAAATGGCAAAAATGGGTTAAAGCAGGTAAGAAATGGGAAAAGTTGGTTAGAAAGGAAATAGAAAAAACCTTCAAACGAGTGGAAAGTTGGCAAAAATCGTTCAGGTAGAGCAAAAAAAGGCTTAAAAAGGGTTAGAGCTGAGGAAAAATGGTTATAAATGGCCAAAAGCGGCTTAAAGGTGGTTAGATAGGGGTAAAACTGGGTAGGAATGGCCAAAAATTGCTTAAAATGGGTTAGAAGTTGCAAAACTGTGCTAGAAATGGCCCAAAAGGTTTAAATTGGGATAGAAATGGTGAAAAATGGCTTAAAATGCGTTAGGAGTGAGCAAAAATGGGTTAGATATAGCCGAAAACGGTTTAGATCGTGTGAGAAACAGGCAAAAAATGAGTTAGAAAAGAACTAAAAATGGCTTAAAACGGGTTGAGAGCGAGAAAACATCGTGTAGAAAGAGGCAAAAATGGCTTTAAAAGGGTTAGAGATGTGCAAAAATGGGTTAGAAATGGCAAAAAATGGCTTAAAAGGGCTTATAGATGTGCCAAAAATGGTTGGAAATGGCCAAAAATGCTTTAAAGCAGGTTAGAGATGTGTAAAAGTGGGTTAGAAATGGCCAAAAATGGATTAAAGCGGGTAATAATTGGGAGAAACTGTGTTAGAAACAGAAAAAAAAAAAAGCTTAATAAGAGTTGAAGGAGGGCAAAAATGGTTAAGGTATAGCCAAAAAAGGCTTAAAAAGGGTAAGAGATATGCAAAAACTGGGATAGAAATGGCCAAAAAGGCTTTAAAGCAGGTTAGAGATGTGCAAAAACTGGTCAGAAATGGCCAAAAATGGATTAAAGCGGGAGAGAAATGGGAAAAACTGCATTAGAAACAGAAAAAAAAGCATAAAAAGTTTTGAATGAGGGAAAAAATGGTGAAGATATAGCCCAAAAAGCTTAAATAGGATTATAGATGTGCAAAAATGGGATAGAAATGGCCAAAAACTCTTTAAAATGTGTTAGAAATGGAGAAAAATGGGTTACAAATGGACAAAAAATGGATAAGAAATGGCCAAAAGTAGCTTAAAAGGGGTTAGAGATGTGCAAAAATGAGTTAGAAATGGCCAAGAATGGCATAAAACAGGTTAAGAATGGCCAAAAATGGGTTAGAAATGGCCAAAAAGGCTTTAAAGCAGGTAAGAGATGTGCAAAAAAAAAAAAAATAAAATGGTTAGAAGTGGCAAAAAATGGATTAAAGATGGTGAGAAATGCAGAAAACTGGGTTAGAAACGGAAAAAAAAAATAGCATAAACCGTGTTGAAAGTGGGAGAAATGGTTTAGAAAGAACCAAAAATGGCTTTAAAAGGGTTAGAGATTTGCAAAAATGGAATAGAAATTGCCAAAATTTATTTAAAAAGCCTCAAAAATGGACAAAAAATGCATTAGAAATGGCCAAAACCGGCTTAAAAGGGTTAGAGGTATGCGAGAACGGTTTAGAAAAAGCCAAAATTGGCTTAAAAGGGGCTAGAGATGAGCAAAAAAGGGTTAGAAATGGCCAAAAATAGCTTAAAATGGGTTAGATATAGCCAAAAAAGGGTTAAAATGGTTAGTAGTGGGTAAAAAAGGGTTAGATGTAGCCGAAAATGGCATAAAACGTGTGAGAACTGGGCCAAAATGGGTCAGAAAAGAAAAAAAAATGCTTATAATTAGTTGAATGCAGAAGAAAGTGTTTTAGAAAGAGCCAAAAACGGCTTTAAAAGGGTTAGATGTATGCAAAAATGGGTTAGAAATGGCCAAAAACGCCTTAAAATGGGATAGAAATAGTGAAAAATGGCTTAAAATGTGTTAGAAGTGTGTAAAAATGGTTTAGATAAACCCAAAAATGGTTTAAATCGTGTGAGCAATGGGCAAAAAATGAGTTAGAAAAGGAAAGAAAAATGGCTTAAACCAGGTTGAAAGTCAGAAAAAATGGTGTAGAAAGAGCCAAACGTGTCTTTAAAAGGGCTAGAGATGAGCAGAAATGGGTTAGAAATGGCAAAAAATGGCTTAAAAGAGGTTAGAGATGTGCCAGAAATGGTTAGAAATGGCCAAAACTGCTTTAAAGCAGGTTAGAGATGTGCAAAAATGGGCTAGAAATGGCCAAAAATGGATTCAAGTGGGTAAAGAAATGGGAAAAACTGGGTTAGAAACAGAAAAAAAACTAGCTTAAAACGGGTGGAAAGTGGGCAAAAATGGTTTAGAATGAGTCAAAAATGCATTAAAAGGGTTCTAGACATGCAAAAATGGGATAGAAATGGCCAAAAATGATTTAAAAGGGGTTAGAAATGGACAAAAATTGGATTAGAAATGGCCAAAACCGGTTTAAAAAGGGTTAGAGGTAAGCAGAGATGAGTGAGAAATAGCCAAAACCAGCTTAAAAAAGGTTAGAGATGTGCAAAAATGGGTCAGAAATGACCAAAGCTGGCTTAAAATGGGTTAGAAACGGCCAAAAAAGCTTTAAAGCGGGTTACAGATGTGCAAAAACGGGTTAGAAATGGCCTAAGTTGGCCAAAAGCGGGTTAGAAATGGCCAAAAAGGCTTTAAAGCAGGTTAGAGATGTGTGTGCAATGGTTAGAAATGGCAAAAATGGGTTAAAGCAGGTAAGAAATGGGGAAAAGTTGGTTAGAAAGGAAATAGAAAAAACCTTCAAACGAGTGGAAAGTTGGCAAAAATCGTTCAGGTAGAGCAAAAAAAGGCTTAAAAAGGGTTAGAGCTGAGGAAAAATGGGTTATAAATGGCCAAAAGCGGCTTAAAGGTGGTTAGATAGGGGTAAAACTGGGGTAGGAATGGCCAAAAATTGCTTAAAATGGGTTAGAAGTTTGCAAAACTGTGCTAGAAATGGCCCAAAAGGTTTAAATTGGGATAGAAATGGTGAAAAATGGCTTAAAATGCGTTAGGAGTGAGCAAAAATGGGTTAGATATAGCCGAAAACGGTTTAGATCGTGTGAGAAACAGGCAAAAAATGAGTTAGAAAAGAACTAAAAATGGCTTAAAACGGGTTGAGAGCGAGAAAACATCGTGTAGAAAGAGGCAAAAATGGCTTTAAAAGGGTTAGAGATGTGCAAAAATGGGTTAGAAATGGCAAAAAATGGCTTAAAAGGGCTTATAGATGTGCCAAAAATGGTTGGAAATGGCCAAAAATGCTTTAAAGCAGGTTAGAGATGTGTAAAAGTGGGTTAGAAATGGCCAAAAATGGATTAAAGCGGGTAATAATTGGGAGAAACTGTGTTAGAAACAGAAAAAAAAAAAAAGCTTAATAAGAGTTGAAGGAGGGCAAAAATGGTTAAGGTATAGCCAAAAAAGGCTTAAAAAGGGTAAGAGATATGCAAAAACTGGGATAGAAATGGCCAAAAAGGCTTTAAAGCAGGTTAGAGATGTGCAAAAACTGGTCAGAAATGGCCAAAAATGGATTAAAGCGGGAGAGAAATGGGAAAAACTGCATTAGAAACAGAAAAAAAGCATAAAAAGTTTTGAATGAGGGAAAAAATGGTGAAGATATAGCCCAAAAAGGCTTAAATAGGATTAGAGATGTGCAAAAATGGGATAGAAATGGCCAAAAACTCTTTAAAATGTGTTAGAAATGGAGAAAAATGGGTTAGAAATGGATAAAAAATGGATAAGAAATGGCCAAAAGTAGCTTAAAAGGGGTTAGAGATGTGCAAAAATGAGTTAGAAATGGCCAAGAATGGCATAAAACAGGTTAAGAATGGCCAAAATTGGGTTAGAAATGGCCAAAAAGGCTTTAAAGCAGGTAAGAGATGTGTAAAAAAAAAAAAAAAAAAAAAAAATGGTTAGAAGTGGCAAAAAATGGATTAAAGATGGTGAGAAATGCAGAAAACTGGGTTAGAAACAGAAAAAAAAATAGCATAAACCGTGTTGAAAGTGGGGAGAAATGGTTTAGAAAGAACCAAAAATGGCTTTAAAAGGGTTAGAGATTGCAAAAATGGAATAGAAATGGCCAAAATTTATTTAAAAAGCCTCAAAAATGGACAAAAAATGCATTAGAAATGGCCAAAACCGGCTTAAAAGGGTTAGAGGTATGCGAGAACGGTTTAGAAAAAGCCAAAATTGGCTTAAAAGGGGCTAGAGATGAGCAAAAAAGGGTTAGAAATGGCCAAAAATAGCTTAAAATGGGTTAGATATAGCCAAAAAAGGGTTAAAATGGGTTAGTAGTGGGTAAAAAAGGGTTGATGTAGCCGAAAATGGCATAAAACGTGTGAGAACTGGGCCAAAAATGGGTCAGAAAAGAAAAAAAATGCTTATAATTAGTTGAATGCAGAAGAAAGTGTTTTAGAAAGAGCCAAAAACGGCTTTAAAAGGGTTAGATGTATGCAAAAATGGGTTAGAAATGGCCAAAAACGCCTTAAAATGGGATAGAAATAGTGAAAAATGGCTTAAAATGTGTTAGAAGTGTGTAAAAATGGTTTAGATAAACCCAAAAATGGTTTAAATCGTGTGAGCAATGGGCAAAAAATGAGTTAGAAAAGGAAAGAAAAATGGCTTAAACCAGGTTGAAAGTCAGAAAAAATGGTGTAGAAAGAGCCAAATGTGTCTTTAAAAGGGCTAGAGATGAGCAGAAATGGGTTAGAAATGGCAAAGAATGGCTTAAAAGAGGTTAGAGATGTGCCAGAAATGGTTAGAAATGGCCAAAACTGCTTTAAAGCAGGTTAGAGATGTGCAAAAATGGGCTAGAAATGGCCAAAATGGATTCAAGTGGGTAAAGAAATGGGGAAAACTGGGTTAGAAACAGAAAAAAAACTAGCTTAAAACGGGTGGAAAGTGGGCAAAAATGGTTTAGAATGAGTCAAAAATGCATTAAAAGGGTTCTAGACATGCAAAAATGGGATAGAAATGGCCAAAAATGATTTAAAAGGGGTTAGAAATGGACAAAAATTGGATTAGAAATGGCCAAAACCGGTTTAAAAAGGGTTAGAGGTAAGCAGAGATGCGTGAGAAATAGCCAAAACCAGCTTAAAAAAGGTTAGAGATGTGCAAAAATGGGTCAGAAATGACCAAAGCTGGCTTAAAATGGGTTAGAAACGGCCAAAAAAGCTTTAAAGCGGGTTAGAGATGTGCGAAAACGGGTTAGAAATGGCCTAAGTTGGCCAAAAGCGGGTTAGAAATGGCCAAAAAGGCTTTAAAGCAGGTTAGAGATGTGTGTGCAATGGTTAGAAATGGCAAAAATGGGTTAAAGCAGGTAAGAAATGGGGAAAAGTTGGTTAGAAAGGAAATAGAAAAAACCTTCAAACGAGTGGAAAGTTGGCAAAAATCGTTCAGGTAGAGCAAAAAAAGGCTTAAAAAGGGTTAGAGCTGAGGAAAAATGGGTTATAAATGGCCAAAAGCGGCTTAAAGGTGGTTAGATAGGGGTAAAACTGGGGTAGGAATGGCCAAAAATTGCTTAAAATGGGTTAGAAGTTTGCAAAACTGTGCTAGAAATGGCCCAAAAGGTTTAAATTGGGATAGAAATGGTGAAAAATGGCTTAAAATGCGTTAGGAGTGAGCAAAAATGGGTTAGATATAGCCGAAAACGGTTTAGATCGTGTGAGAAACAGGCAAAAAATGAGTTAGAAAAGAACTAAAAATGGCTTAAAACGGGTTGAGAGCGAGAAAACATCGTGTAGAAAGAGGCAAAAATGGCTTTAAAAGGGTTAGAGATGTGCAAAAATGGGTTAGAAATGGCAAAAAATGGCTTAAAAGGGCTTATAGATGTGCCAAAAATGGTTGGAAATGGCCAAAAATGCTTTAAAGCAGGTTAGAGATGTGTAAAAGTGGGTTAGAAATGGCCAAAAATGGATTAAAGCGGGGTAATAATTGGGAGAAACTGTGTTAGAAACAGAAAAAAAAAAAAAGCTTAATAAGAGTTGAAGGAGGGCAAAAATGGTTAAGGTATAGCCAAAAAAGGCTTAAAAAGGGTAAGAGATATGCAAAAACTGGGATAGAAATGGCCAAAAAGGCTTTAAAGCAGGTTAGAGATGTGCAAAAACTGGTCAGAAATGGCCAAAAATGGATTAAAGCGGGAGAGAAATGGGAAAAAACTGCATTAGAAACAGAAAAAAAAGCATAAAAAGTTTTGAATGAGGGAAAAAATGGTGAAGATATAGCCCAAAAAGGCTTAAATAGGATTATAGATGTGCAAAAATGGGATAGAAATGGCCAAAAACTCTTTAAAATGTGTTAGAAATGGAGAAAAATGGGTACAAATGGACAAAAAATGGATAAGAAATGGCCAAAAGTAGCTTAAAAGGGGTTAGAGATGTGCAAAAATGAGTTAGAAATGGCCAAGAATGGCATAAAACAGGTTAAGAATGGCCAAAAATGGGTTAGAAATGGCCAAAAAGGCTTTAAAGCAGGTAAGAGATGTGCAAAAAAAAAAAAAAATAAAATGGTTAGAAGTGGCAAAAATGGATTAAAGATGGTGAGAAATGCAGAAAACTGGGTTAGAAACGGAAAAAAAAAATAGCATAAACCGTGTTGAAAGTGGGGAGAAATGGTTTAGAAAGAACCAAAAATGGCTTTAAAAGGGTTAGAGATTTGCAAAAATGGAATAGAAATTGCCAAAATTTATTTAAAAAGCCTCAAAAATGGACAAAAAATGCATTAGAAATGGCCAAAACCGGCTTAAAAGGGTTAGAGGTATGCGAGAACGGTTTAGAAAAAGCCAAAATTGGCTTAAAAGGGGCTAGAGATGAGCAAAAAAGGGTTAGAAATGGCCAAAAATAGCTTAAAATGGGTTAGATATAGCCAAAAAAGGGTTAAAATGGGTTAGTAGTGGGTAAAAAAGGGTTAGATGTAGCCGAAAATGGCATAAAACGTGTGAGAACTGGGCCAAAAATGGGTCAGAAAAGAAAAAAAAATGCTTATAATTAGTTGAATGCAGAAGAAAGTGTTTTAGAAAGAGCCAAAAACGGCTTTAAAAGGGTTAGATGTATGCAAAAATGGGTTAGAAATGGCCAAAAACGCCTTAAAATGGGATAGAAATAGTGAAAAATGGCTTAAAATGTGTTAGAAGTGTGTAAAAATGGTTTAGATAAACCCAAAAATGGTTTAAATCGTGTGAGCAATGGGCAAAAAATGAGTTAGAAAAGGAAAGAAAAATGGCTTAAACCAGGTTGAAAGTCAGAAAAAATGGTGTAGAAAGAGCCAAACGTGTCTTTAAAAGGGCTAGAGATGAGCAGAAATGGGTTAGAAATGGCAAAAAATGGCTTAAAAGAGGTTAGAGATGTGCCAGAAATGGTTAGAAATGGCCAAAACTGCTTTAAAGCAGGTTAGAGATGTGCAAAAATGGGCTAGAAATGGCCAAAAATGGATTCAAGTGGGTAAAGAAATGGGAAAAACTGGGTTAGAAACAGAAAAAAAACTAGCTTAAAACGGGTGGAAAGTGGGCAAAAATGGTTAGAATGAGTCAAAAATGCATTAAAAGGGTTCTAGACATGCAAAAATGGGATAGAAATGGCCAAAAATGATTTAAAAGGGGTTAGAAATGGACAAAAATTGGATTAGAAATGGCCAAAACCGGTTTAAAAAGGGTTAGAGGTAAGCAGAGATGAGTGAGAAATAGCCAAAACCAGCTTAAAAAAGGTTAGAGATGTGCAAAAATGGGTCAGAAATGACCAAAGCTGGCTTAAAATGGGTTAGAAACGGCCAAAAAAGCTTTAAAGCGGGTTACAGATGTGCAAAAACGGGTTAGAAATGGCCTAAGTTGGCCAAAAGCGGGTTAGAAATGGCCAAAAAGGCTTTAAAGCAGGTTAGAGATGTGTGTGCAATGGTTAGAAATGGCAAAAATGGGTTAAAGCAGGTAAGAAATGGGGAAAAGTTGGTTAGAAAGGAAATAGAAAAAACCTTCAAACGAGTGGAAAGTTGGCAAAAATCGTTCAGGTAGAGCAAAAAAAGGCTTAAAAAGGGTTAGAGCTGAGGAAAAATGGGTTATAAATGGCCAAAAGCGGCTTAAAGGTGGTTAGATAGGGGTAAAACTGGGGTAGGAATGGCCAAAAATTGCTTAAAATGGGTTAGAAGTTTGCAAAACTGTGTCTAGAAATGGCCCAAAAGGTTTAAATTGGGATAGAAATGGTGAAAAATGGCTTAAAATGCGTTAGGAGTGAGCAAAAATGGGTTAGATATAGCCGAAAACGGTTTAGATCGTGTGAGAAACAGGCAAAAAATGAGTTAGAAAAGAACTAAAAATGGCTTAAAACGGGTTGAGAGCGAGAAAACATCGTGTAGAAAGAGGCAAAAATGGCTTTAAAAGGGTTAGAGATGTGCAAAAATGGGTTAGAAATGGCAAAAAATGGCTTAAAAGGGCTTATAGATGTGCCAAAATGGTTGGAAATGGCCAAAAATGCTTTAAAGCAGGTTAGAGATGTGTAAAAGTGGGTTAGAAATGGCCAAAAATGGATTAAAGCGGGTAATAATTGGGAGAAACTGTGTTAGAAACAGAAAAAAAAAAAAGCTTAATAAGAGTTGAAGGAGGGCAAAAATGGTTAAGGTATAGCCAAAAAAGGCTTAAAAAGGGTAAGAGATATGCAAAAACTGGGATAGAAATGGCCAAAAAGGCTTTAAAGCAGGTTAGAGATGTGCAAAAACTGGTCAGAAATGGCCAAAAATGGATTAAAGCGGGAGAGAAATGGGAAAAACTGCATTAGAAACAGAAAAAAAAGCATAAAAAGTTTTGAATGAGGGAAAAAATGGTGAAGATATAGCCCAAAAAGGCTTAAATAGGATTATAGATGTGCAAAAATGGGATAGAAATGGCCAAAAACTCTTTAAAATGTGTTAGAAATGGAGAAAAATGGGTTACAAATGGACAAAAAATGGATAAGAAATGGCCAAAAGTAGCTTAAAAGGGGTTAGAGATGTGCAAAAATGAGTTAGAAATGGCCAAGAATGGCATAAAACAGGTTAAGAATGGCCAAAAATGGGTTAGAAATGGCCAAAAAGGCTTTAAAGCAGGTAAGAGATGTGCAAAAAAAAAAAAAAATAAAATGGTTAGAAGTGGCAAAAAATGGATTAAAGATGGTGAGAAATGCAGAAAACTGGGTTAGAAACGGAAAAAAAAAATAGCATAAACCGTGTTGAAAGTGGGGAGAAATGGTTTAGAAAGAACCAAAAATGGCTTTAAAAGGGTTAGAGATTTGCAAAAATGGAATAGAAATTGCCAAAATTTATTTAAAAAGCCTCAAAAATGGACAAAAAATGCATTAGAAATGGCCAAAACCGGCTTAAAAGGGTTAGAGGTATGCGAGAACGGTTTAGAAAAAGCCAAAATTGGCTTAAAAGGGGCTAGAGATGAGCAAAAAAGGGTTAGAAATGGCCAAAAATAGCTTAAAATGGGTTAGATATAGCCAAAAAAGGGTTAAAATGGGTTAGTAGTGGGTAAAAAAGGGTTAGATGTAGCCGAAAATGGCATAAAACGTGTGAGAACTGGGCCAAAAATGGGTCAGAAAAGAAAAAAAAATGCTTATAATTAGTTGAATGCAGAAGAAAGTGTTTTAGAAAGAGCCAAAAACGGCTTTAAAAGGGTTAGATGTATGCAAAAATGGGTTAGAAATGGCCAAAAACGCCTTAAAATGGGATAGAAATAGTGAAAAATGGCTTAAAATGTGTTAGAAGTGTGTAAAAATGGTTTAGATAAACCCAAAAATGGTTTAAATCGTGTGAGCAATGGGCAAAAAATGAGTTAGAAAAGGAAAGAAAAATGGCTTAAACCAGGTTGAAAGTCAGAAAAAATGGTGTAGAAAGAGCCAAACGTGTCTTTAAAAGGGCTAGAGATGAGCAGAAATGGGTTAGAAATGGCAAAAAATGGCTTAAAAGAGGTTAGAGATGTGCCAGAAATGGTTAGAAATGGCCAAAACTGCTTTAAAGCAGGTTAGAGATGTGCAAAAATGGCTAGAAATGGCCAAAAATGGATTCAAGTGGGTAAAGAAATGGGAAAAACTGGGTTAGAAACAGAAAAAAAACTAGCTTAAAACGGGTGGAAAGTGGGCAAAAATGGTTTAGAATGAGTCAAAAATGCATTAAAAGGGTTCTAGACATGCAAAAATGGGATAGAAATGGCCAAAAATGATTTAAAAGGGGTTAGAAATGGACAAAAATTGGATTAGAAATGGCCAAAACCGGTTTAAAAAGGGTTAGAGGTAAGCAGAGATGAGTGAGAAATAGCCAAAACCAGCTTAAAAAAGGTTAGAGATGTGCAAAAATGGGTCAGAAATGACCAAAGCTGGCTTAAAATGGGTTAGAAACGGCCAAAAAAGCTTTAAAGCGGGTTACAGATGTGCAAAAACGGGTTAGAAATGGCCTAAGTTGGCCAAAAGCGGGTTAGAAATGGCCAAAAAGGCTTTAAAGCAGGTTAGAGATGTGTGTGCAATGGTTAGAAATGGCAAAAATGGGTTAAAGCAGGTAAGAAATGGGGAAAAGTTGGTTAGAAAGGAAATAGAAAAAACCTTCAAACGAGTGGAAAGTTGGCAAAAATCGTTCAGGTAGAGCAAAAAAAGGCTTAAAAAGGGTTAGAGCTGAGGAAAAATGGGTTATAAATGGCCAAAAGCGGCTTAAAGGTGGTTAGATAGGGGTAAAACTGGGGTAGGAATGGCCAAAAATTGCTTAAAATGGGTTAGAAGTTTGCAAAACTGTGCTAGAAATGGCCCAAAAGGTTTAAATTGGGATAGAAATGGTGAAAAATGGCTTAAAATGCGTTAGGAGTGAGCAAAAATGGGTTAGATATAGCCGAAAACGGTTTAGATCGTGTGAGAAACAGGCAAAAAATGAGTTAGAAAAGAACTAAAAATGGCTTAAAACGGGTTGAGAGCGAGAAAACATCGTGTAGAAAGAGGCAAAAATGGCTTTAAAAGGGTTAGAGATGTGCAAAAATGGGTTAGAAATGGCAAAAAATGGCTTAAAAGGGCTTATAGATGTGCCAAAAATGGTTGGAAATGGCCAAAAATGCTTTAAAGCAGGTTAGAGATGTGTAAAAGTGGGTTAGAAATGGCCAAAAATGGATTAAAGCGGGTAATAATTGGGAGAAACTGTGTTAGAAACAGAAAAAAAAAAAAAGCTTAATAAGAGTTGAAGGAGGGCAAAAATGGTTAAGGTATAGCCAAAAAAGGCTTAAAAAGGGTAAGAGATATGCAAAAACTGGGATAGAAATGGCCAAAAAGGCTTTAAAGCAGGTTAGAGATGTGCAAAAACTGGTCAGAAATGGCCAAAAATGGATTAAAGCGGGAGAGAAATGGGAAAAACTGCATTAGAAACAGAAAAAAAGCATAAAAAGTTTTGAATGAGGGAAAAAATGGTGAAGATATAGCCCAAAAAGGCTTAAATAGGATTAGAGATGTGCAAAAATGGGATAGAAATGGCCAAAAACTCTTTAAAATGTGTTAGAAATGGAGAAAAATGGGTTAGAAATGGATAAAAAATGGATAAGAAATGGCCAAAAGTAGCTTAAAAGGGGTTAGAGATGTGCAAAAATGAGTTAGAAATGGCCAAGAATGGCATAAAACAGGTTAAGAACGGCCAAAATTGGGTTAGAAATGGCCAAAAAGGCTTTAAAGCAGGTAAGAGATGTGCAAAAAAAAAAAAAAATAAAATGGTTAGAAGTGGCAAAAAATGGATTAAAGATGGTGAGAAATGCAGAAAACTGGGTTAGAAACGGAAAAAAAAAATAGCATAAACCGTGTTGAAAGCGGGGAGAAATGGTTTAGAAAGAACCAAAAATGGCTTTAAAAGGGTTAGAGATTTGCAAAAATGGAATAGAAATTGCCAAAATTTATTTAAAAAGCCTCAAAAATGGACAAAAAATGCATTAGAAATGGCCAAAACCGGCTTAAAAGGGTTAGAGGTATGCGAGAACGGTTTAGAAAAAGCCAAAATTGGCTTAAAAGGGGCTAGAGATGAGCAAAAAAGGGTTAGAAATGGCCAAAAATAGCTTAAAATGGGTTAGATATAGCCAAAAAAGGGTTAAAATGGGTTAGTAGTGGGTAAAAAAGGGTTAGATGTAGCCGAAAATGGCATAAAACGTGTGAGAACTGGGCCAAAAATGGGTCAGAAAAGAAAAAAAAATGCTTATAATTAGTTGAATGCAGAAGAAAGTGTTTTAGAAAGAGCCAAAAACGGCTTTAAAAGGGTTAGATGTATGCAAAAATGGGTTAGAAATGGCCAAAAACGCCTTAAAATGGGATAGAAATAGTGAAAAATGGCTTAAAATGTGTTAGAAGTGTGTAAAAATGGTTTAGATAAACCCAAAAATGGTTTAAATCGTGTGAGCAATGGGCAAAAAATGAGTTAGAAAAGGAAAGAAAAATGGCTTAAACCAGGTTGAAAGTCAGTAGTCAGAAAAAATGGTGTAGAAAGAGCCAAACGTGTCTTTAAAAGGGCTAGAGATGAGCAGAAATGGGTTAGAAATGGCAAAGAATGGCTTAAAAGAGGTTAGAGATGTGCCAGAAATGGTTAGAAATGGCCAAAACTGCTTTAAAGCAGGTTAGAGATGTGCAAAAATGGGCTAGAAATGGCCAAAAATGGATTCAAGTGGGTAAAGAAATGGAAAAACTGGGTTAGAAACAGAAAAAAAACTAGCTTAAAACGGGTGGAAAGTGGGCAAAAATGGTTTAGAATGAGTCAAAAATGCATTAAAAGGGTTCTAGACATGCAAAAATGGGATAGAAATGGCCAAAAATGATTTAAAAGGGGTTAGAAATGGACAAAAATTGGATTAGAAATGGCCAAAACCGGTTTAAAAAGGGTTAGAGGTAAGCAGAGATGAGTGAGAAATAGCCAAAACCAGCTTAAAAAAGGTTAGAGATGTGCAAAAATGGGTCAGAAATGACCAAAGCTGGCTTAAAATGGGTTAGAAACGGCCAAAAAAGCTTTAAAGCGGGTTAGAGATGTGCAAAAACGGGTTAGAAATGGCCTAAGTTGGCCAAAAGCGGGTTAGAAATGGCCAAAAGGCTTTAAAGCAGGTTAGAGATGTGTGTGCAATGGTTAGAAATGGCAAAAATGGGTTAAAGCAGGTAAGAAATGGGGAAAAGTTGGTTAGAAAGGAAATAGAAAAAACCCTTCAAACGAGTGGAAAGTTGGCAAAAATCGTTCAGGTAGAGCAAAAAAAGGCTTAAAAAGGGTTAGAGCTGAGGAAAAATGGGTTATAAATGGCCAAAAGCGGCTTAAAGGTGGTTAGATAGGGTAAAACTGGGGTAGGAATGGCCAAAAATTGCTTAAAATGGGTTAGAAGTTTGCAAAACTGTGCTAGAAATGGCCCAAAAGGTTTAAATTGGGATAGAAATGGTGAAAAATGGCTTAAAATGCGTTAGGAGTGAGCAAAAATGGGTTAGATATAGCCGAAAACGGTTTAGATCGTGTGAGAAACAGGCAAAAAATGAGTTAGAAAAGAACTAAAAATGGCTTAAAACGGGTTGAGAGCGAGAAAACATCGTGTAGAAAGAGGCAAAAATGGCTTTAAAAGGGTTAGAGATGTGCAAAAATGGGTTAGAAATGGCAAAAAATGGCTTAAAAGGGCTTATAGATGTGCCAAAAATGGTTGGAAATGGCCAAAAATGCTTTAAAGCAGGTTAGAGATGTGTAAAAGTGGGTTAGAAATGGCCAAAAATGGATTAAAGCGGGTAATAATTGGGAGAAACTGTGTTAGAAACAGAAAAAAAAAAAAAGCTTAATAAGAGTTGAAGGAGGGCAAAAATGGTTAAGGTATAGCCAAAAAAGGCTTAAAAAGGGTAAGAGATATGCAAAAACTGGGATAGAAATGGCCAAAAAGGCTTTAAAGCAGGTTAGAGATGTGCAAAAACTGGTCAGAAATGGCCAAAAATGGATTAAAGCGGGAGAGAAATGGGAAAAACTGCATTAGAAACAGAAAAAAAGCATAAAAAGTTTTGAATGAGGGAAAAAATGGTGAAGATATAGCCCAAAAAGGCTTAAATAGGATTAGAGATGTGCAAAAATGGGATAGAAATGGCCAAAAACTCTTTAAAATGTGTTAGAAAATGGAGAAAAATGGGTTAGAAATGGATAAAAAATGGATAAGAAATGGCCAAAAGTAGCTTAAAAGGGGTTAGAGATGTGCAAAAATGAGTTAGAAATGGCCAAGAATGGCATAAAACAGGTTAAGAACGGCCAAAATTGGGTTAGAAATGGCCAAAAAGGCTTTAAAGCAGGTAAGAGATGTGCAAAAAAAAAAAAAAATAAAATGGTTAGAAGTGGCAAAAATGGATTAAAGATGGTGAGAAATGCAGAAAACTGGGTTAGAAACGGAAAAAAAAAATAGCATAAACCGTGTTGAAAGCGGGGAGAAATGGTTTAGAAAGAACCAAAAATGGCTTTAAAAGGGTTAGAGATTTGCAAAAATGGAATAGAAATTGCCAAAATTTATTTAAAAAGCCTCAAAAATGGACAAAAAATGCATTAGAAATGGCCAAAACCGGCTTAAAAGGGTTAGAGGTATGCGAGAACGGTTTAGAAAAAGCCAAAATTGGCTTAAAAGGGGCTAGAGATGAGCAAAAAAGGGTTAGAAATGGCCAAAAATAGCTTAAAATGGGTTAGATATAGCCAAAAAAGGGTTAAAATGGGTTAGTAGTGGGTAAAAAAGGGTTAGATGTAGCCGAAAATGGCATAAAACGTGTGAGAACTGGGCCAAAAATGGGTCAGAAAAGAAAAAAAAAATGCTTATAATTAGTTGAATGCAGAAGAAAGTGTTTTAGAAAGAGCCAAAAAACGGCTTTAAAAGGGTTAGATGTATGCAAAAATGGGTTAGAAATGGCCAAAAACGCCTTAAAATGGGATAGAAATAGTGAAAAATGGCTTAAAATGTGTTAGAAGTGTGTAAAAATGGTTTAGATAAACCCAAAAATGGTTTAAATCGTGTGAGCAATGGGCAAAAAATGAGTTAGAAAAGGAAAGAAAAATGGCTTAAACCAGGTTGAAAGTCAGAAAAAATGGTGTAGAAAGAGCCAAACGTGTCTTTAAAAGGGCTAGAGATGAGCAGAAATGGGTTAGAAATGGCAAAGAATGGCTTAAAAGAGGTTAGAGATGTGCCAGAAATGGTTAGAAATGGCCAAAACTGCTTTAAAGCAGGTTAGAGATGTGCAAAAATGGGCTAGAAATGGCCAAAAATGGATTCAAGTGGGTAAAGAAATGGGAAAAACTGGGTTAGAAACAGAAAAAAAACTAGCTTAAAACGGGTGGAAAGTGGGCAAAAATGGTTTAGAATGAGTCAAAAATGCATTAAAAGGGTTCTAGACATGCAAAAATGGGATAGAAATGGCCAAAAATGATTTAAAAGGGGTTAGAAATGGACAAAAATTGGATTAGAAATGGCCAAAACCGGTTTAAAAAGGGTTAGAGGTAAGCAGAGATGAGTGAGAAATAGCCAAAACCAGCTTAAAAAAGGTTAGAGATGTGCAAAAATGGGTCAGAAATGACCAAAGCTGGCTTAAAATGGGTTAGAAACGGCCAAAAAAGCTTTAAAGCGGGTTAGAGATGTGCAAAAACGGGTTAGAAATGGCCTAAGTTGGCCAAAAGCGGGTTAGAAATGGCCAAAAAGGCTTTAAAGCAGGTTAGAGATGTGTGTGCAATGGTTAGAAATGGCAAAAATGGGTTAAAGCAGGTAAGAAATGGGGAAAAGTTGGTTAGAAAGGAAATAGAAAAAACCTTCAAACGAGTGGAAAGTTGGCAAAAATCGTTCAGGTAGAGCAAAAAAAAGGCTTAAAAAGGGTTAGAGCTGAGGAAAAATGGTTATAAATGGCCAAAAGCGGCTTAAAGGTGGTTAGATAGGGGTAAAACTGGGGTAGGAATGGCCAAAAATTGCTTAAAATGGGTTAGAAGTTTGCAAAACTGTGCTAGAAATGGCCCAAAAGGTTTAAATTGGGATAGAAATGGTGAAAAATGGCTTAAAATGCGTTAGGAGTGAGCAAAAATGGGTTAGATATAGCCGAAAACGGTTTAGATCGTGTGAGAAACAGGCAAAAAATGAGTTAGAAAAGAACTAAAAATGGCTTAAAACGGGTTGAGAGCGAGAAAACATCGTGTAGAAAGAGGCAAAAATGGCTTTAAAAGGGTTAGAGATGTGCAAAAATGGGTTAGAAATGGCAAAAAATGGCTTAAAAGGGCTTATAGATGTGCCAAAAATGGTTGGAAATGGCCAAAAATGCTTTAAAGCAGGTTAGAGATGTGTAAAAGTGGGTTAGAAATGGCCAAAAATGGATTAAAGCGGGTAATAATTGGGAGAAACTGTGTTAGAAACAGAAAAAAAAAAAAAGCTTAATAAGAGTTGAAGGAGGGCAAAAATGGTTAAGGTATAGCCAAAAAGGCTTAAAAAGGGTAAGAGATATGCAAAAACTGGGATAGAAATGGCCAAAAAGGCTTTAAAGCAGGTTAGAGATGTGCAAAAACTGGTCAGAAATGGCCAAAAATGGATTAAAGCGGGAGAGAAATGGGAAAAACTGCATTAGAAACAGAAAAAAAAGCATAAAAGTTTTGAATGAGGGAAAAAATGGTGAAGATATAGCCCAAAAAGGCTTAAATAGGATTATAGATGTGCAAAAATGGGATAGAAATGGCCAAAAACTCTTTAAAATGTGTTAGAAATGGAGAAAAATGGGTTACAAATGGACAAAAAATGGATAAGAAATGGCCAAAAGTAGCTTAAAAGGGGTTAGAGATGTGCAAAAATGAGTTAGAAATGGCCAAGAATGGCATAAAACAGGTTAAGAATGGCCAAAAATGGGTTAGAAATGGCCAAAAAGGCTTTAAAGCAGGTAAGAGATGTGCAAAAAAAAAAAAAAATAAAATGGTTAGAAGTGGCAAAAAATGGATTAAAGATGGTGAGAAATGCAGAAAACTGGGTTAGAAACGGAAAAAAAAATAGCATAAACCGTGTTGAAAGTGGGGAGAAATGGTTTAGAAAGAACCAAAAATGGCTTTAAAAGGGTAGAGATTTGCAAAAATGGAATAGAAATGGCCAAAATTTATTTAAAAAGCCTCAAAATGGACAAAAAATGCATTAGAAATGGCCAAAACCGGCTTAAAAGGGTTAGAGGTATGCGAGAACGGTTTAGAAAAAGCCAAAATTGGCTTAAAAGGGGCTAGAGATGAGCAAAAAAGGGTTAGAAATGGCCAAAAATAGCTTAAAATGGGTTAGATATAGCCAAAAAAGGGTTAAAATGGGTTAGTAGTGGGTAAAAAAGGGTTAGATGTAGCCGAAAATGGCATAAAACGTGTGAGAACTGGGCCAAAAATGGGTCAGAAAAGAAAAAAAAATGCTTATAATTAGTTGAATGCAGAAGAAAGTGTTTTAGAAAGAGCCAAAAACGGCTTTAAAAGGGTTAGATGTATGCAAAAATGGTTTAGAAATGGCCAAAAACGCCTTAAAATGGGATAGAAATAGTGAAAAATGGCTTAAAATGTGTTAGAAGTGTGTAAAAATGGTTTAGATAAACCCAAAAATGGTTTAAATCGTGTGAGCAATGGGCAAAAAATGAGTTAGAAAAGGAAAGAAAAATGGCTTAAACCAGGTTGAAAGTCAGAAAAAATGGTGTAGAAAGAGCCAAACGTGTCTTTAAAAGGGCTAGAGATGAGCAGAAATGGGTTAGAAATGGCAAAGAATGGCTTAAAAGAGTTAGAGATGTGCCAGAAATGGTTAGAAATGGCCAAAACTGCTTTAAAGCAGGTTAGAGATGTGCAAAAATGGGCTAGAAATGGCCAAAAATGGATTCAAGTGGGTAAAGAAATGGGAAAAACTGGGTTAGAAACAGAAAAAAAACTAGCTTAAAACGGGTGGAAAGTGGGCAAAAATGGTTTAGAATGAGTCAAAAATGCATTAAAAGGGTTCTAGACATGCAAAAATGGGATAGGAATGGCCAAAAATGATTTAAAACGGGTTAGAAATGGACAAAAATTGGATTAGAAATGGCCAAAACCGGTTTAAAAAGGGTTAGAGGTAAGCAGAGATGAGTGAGAAATAGCCAAAACCAGCTTAAAAAAGGTTAGAGATGTGCAAAAATGGGTCAGAAATGACCAAAGCTGGCTTAAAATGGGTTAGAAACGGCCAAAAAAGCTTTAAAGCGGGTTAGAGATGTGCAAAAACGGGTTAGAAATGGCCTAAGTTGGCCAAAAGCGGGTTAGAAATGGCCAAAAAGGCTTTAAAGCAGGTTAGAGATGTGTGTGCAATGGTTAGAAATGGCAAAAATGGTTAAAGCAGGTAAGAAATGGGGAAAAGTTGGTTAGAAAGGAAATAGAAAAAACCTTCAAACGAGTGGAAAGTTGGCAAAAATCGTTCAGGTAGAGCAAAAAAAGGCTTAAAAGGGTTAGAGCTGAGGAAAAATGGGTTATAAATGGCCAAAAGCGGCTTAAAGGTGGTTAGATAGGGGTAAAACTGGGGTAGGAATGGCCAAAAATTGCTTAAAATGGGTTAGAAGTTTGCAAAACTGTGCTAGAAATGGCCCAAAAGGTTTAAATTGGGATAGAAATGGTGAAAAATGGCTTAAAATGCGTTAGGAGTGAGCAAAAATGGGTTAGATATAGCCGAAAACGGTTTAGATCGTGTGAGAAACAGGCAAAAAATGAGTTAGAAAAGAACTAAAAATGGCTTAAAACGGGTTGAGAGCGAGAAAACATCGTGTAGAAAGAGGCAAAAATGGCTTTAAAAGGGTTAGAGATGTGCAAAAATGGGTTAGAAATGGCAAAAAATGGCTTAAAAGGGCTTATAGATGTGCCAAAAATGGTTGGAAATGGCCAAAAATGCTTTAAAGCAGGTTAGAGATGTGTAAAAGTGGGTTAGAAATGGCCAAAAATGGATTAAAGCGGGTAATAATTGGGAGAAACTGTGTTAGAAACAGAAAAAAAAAAAAAGCTTAATAAGAGTTGAAGGAGGGCAAAAATGGTTAAGGTATAGCCAAAAAAGGCTTAAAAAGGGTAAGAGATATGCAAAAACTGGGATAGAAATGGCCAAAAAGACTTTAAAGCAGGTTAGAGATGTGTGCAAAAACTGGTCAGAAATGGCCAAAAATGGATTAAAGCGGGAGAGAAATGGGAAAAACTGCATTAGAAACAGAAAAAAAAGCATAAAAAGTTTGAATGAGGGAAAAAATGGTGAAGATATAGCCCAAAAAGGCTTAAATAGGATTATAGATGTGCAAAAATGGGATAGAAATGGCCAAAAACTCTTTAAAATGTGTTAGAAATGGAGAAAAATGGGTTACAAATGGACAAAAAATGGATAAGAAATGGCCAAAAGTAGCTTAAAAGGGGTTAGAGATGTGCAAAAATGAGTTAGAAATGGCCAAGAATGGCATAAAACAGGTTAAGAATGGCCAAAAATGGGTTAGAAATGGCCAAAAAGGCTTTAAAGCAGGTAAGAGATGTGCAAAAAAAAAAAAAAATAAAATGGTTAGAAGTGGCAAAAAATGGATTAAAGATGGTGAGAAATGCAGAAAACTGGGTTAGAAACGGAAAAAAAAAATAGCATAAACCGTGTTGAAAGTGGGGAGAAATGGTTTAGAAAGAACCAAAAATGGCTTTAAAAGGGTTAGAGATTTGCAAAAATGGAATAGAAATTGCCAAAATTTATTTAAAAAGCCTCAAAAATGGACAAAAAATGCATTAGAAATGGCCAAAACCGGCTTAAAAGGGTTAGAGGTATGCGAGAACGGTTTAGAAAAAGCCAAAATTGGCTTAAAAGGGGCTAGAGATGAGCAAAAAAGGGTTAGAAATGGCCAAAAATAGCTTAAAATGGGTTAGATATAGCCAAAAAAGGGTTAAAATGGGTTAGTAGTGGGTAAAAAAGGGTTAGATGTAGCCGAAAATGGCATAAAACGTGTGAGAACTGGGCCAAAAATGGGTCAGAAAAGAAAAAAAAATGCTTATAATTAGTTGAATGCAGAAGAAAGTGTTTTAGAAAGAGCCAAAAACGGCTTTAAAAGGGTTAGATGTATGCAAAAATGGGTTAGAAATGGCCAAAAACGCCTTAAAATGGGATAGAAATAGTGAAAAATGGCTTAAAATGTGTTAGAAGTGTGTAAAAATGGTTTAGATAAACCCAAAAATGGTTTAAATCGTGTGAGCAATGGGCAAAAAATGAGTTAGAAAAGGAAAGAAAAATGGCTTAAACCAGGTTGAAAGTCAGAAAAAATGGTGTAGAAAGAGCCAAACGTGTCTTTAAAAGGGCTAGAGATGAGCAGAAATGGGTTAGAAATGGCAAAAAATGGCTTAAAAGAGGTTAGAGATGTGCCAGAAATGGTTAGAAATGGCCAAAACTGCTTTAAAGCAGGTTAGAGATGTGCAAAAATGGGCTAGAAATGGCCAAAAATGGATTCAAGTGGGTAAAGAAATGGGAAAAACTGGGTTAGAAACAGAAAAAAAACTAGCTTAAAACGGGTGGAAAGTGGGCAAAAATGGTTTAGAATGAGTCAAAAATGCATTAAAAGGGTTCTAGACATGCAAAAATGGGATAGAAATGGCCAAAAATGATTTAAAAGGGGTTAGAAATGGACAAAAATTGGATTAGAAATGGCCAAAACCGGTTTAAAAAGGGTTAGAGGTAAGCAGAGATGAGTGAGAAATAGCCAAAACCAGCTTAAAAAAGGTTAGAGATGTGCAAAAATGGGTCAGAAATGACCAAAGCTGGCTTAAAATGGGTTAGAAACGGCCAAAAAGCTTTAAAGCGGGTTACAGATGTGCAAAAAACGGTTAGAAATGGCCTAAGTTGGCCAAAAGCGGGTTAGAAATGGCCAAAAAGGCTTTAAAGCAGGTTAGAGATGTGTGTGCAATGGTTAGAAATGGCAAAAATGGGTTAAAGCAGGTAAGAAATGGGGAAAAGTTGGTTAGAAAGGAAATAGAAAAAACCTTCAAACGAGTGGAAAGTTGGCAAAAATCGTTCAGGTAGAGCAAAAAAAGGCTTAAAAAGGGTTAGAGCTGAGGAAAAATGGGTTATAAATGGCCAAAAGCGGCTTAAAGGTGGTTAGATAGGGGTAAAACTGGGGTAGGAATGGCCAAAATTGCTTAAAATGGGTTAGAAGTTTGCAAAACTGTGCTAGAAATGGCCCAAAAGGTTTAAATTGGGATAGAAATGGTGAAAAATGGCTTAAAATGCGTTAGGAGTGAGCAAAAATGGGTTAGATATAGCCGAAAACGGTTTAGATCGTGTGAGAAACAGGCAAAAAATGAGTTAGAAAAGAACTAAAAATGGCTTAAAACGGGTTGAGAGCGAGAAAACATCGTGTAGAAAGAGGCAAAAATGGCTTTAAAAGGGTTAGAGATGTGCAAAAATGGGTTAGAAATGGCAAAAAATGGCTTAAAAGGGCTTATAGATGTGCCAAAAATGGTTGGAAATGGCCAAAAATGCTTTAAAGCAGGTTAGAGATGTGTAAAAGTGGGTTAGAAATGGCCAAAAATGGATTAAAGCGGGTAATAATTGGGAGAAACTGTGTTAGAAACAGAAAAAAAAAAAAAGCTTAATAAGAGTTGAAGGAGGGCAAAAATGGTTAAGGTATAGCCAAAAAAGGCTTAAAAAGGGTAAGAGATATGCAAAAACTGGGATAGAAATGGCCAAAAAGACTTTAAAGCAGGTTAGAGATGTGCAAAAACTGGTCAGAAATGGCCAAAAATGGATTAAAGCGGGAGAGAAATGGGAAAAACTGCATTAGAAACAGAAAAAAAAGCATAAAAAGTTTTGAATGAGGGAAAAAATGGTGAAGATATAGCCCAAAAAGGCTTAAATAGGATTATAGATGTGCAAAAATGGGATAGAAATGGCCAAAAAACTCTTTAAAATGTGTTAGAAATGGAGAAAAATGGGTTACAAATGGACAAAAAATGGATAAGAAATGGCCAAAAGTAGCTTAAAAGGGGTTAGAGATGTGCAAAAATGAGTTAGAAATGGCCAAGAATGGCATAAAACAGGTTAAGAATGGCCAAAAATGGGTTAGAAATGGCCAAAAAGGCTTTAAAGCAGGTAAGAGATGTGCAAAAAAAAAAAAAAAATAAAATGGTTAGAAGTGGCAAAAAATGGATTAAAGATGGTGAGAAATGCAGAAAACTGGGTTAGAAACGGAAAAAAAAAATAGCATAAACCGTGTTGAAAGTGGGGAGAAATGGTTTAGAAAGAACCAAAAATGGCTTTAAAAGGGTTAGAGATTTGCAAAAATGGAATAGAAATGGCCAAAATTTATTTAAAAAGCCTCAAAAATGGACAAAAAATGCATTAGAAATGGCCAAAACCGGCTTAAAAGGGTTAGAGGTATGCGAGAACGGTTTAGAAAAAGCCAAAATTGGCTTAAAAGGGGCTAGAGATGAGCAAAAAAGGGTTAGAAATGGCCAAAAATAGCTTAAAATGGGTTAGATATAGCCAAAAAAGGGTTAAAATGGGTTAGTAGTGGGTAAAAAAGGGTTAGATGTAGCCGAAAATGGCATAAAACGTGTGAGAACTGGGCCAAAAATGGGTCAGAAAAGAAAAAAAAAATGCTTATAATTAGTTGAATGCAGAAGAAAGTGTTTTAGAAAGAGCCAAAAACGGCTTTAAAAGGGTTAGATGTATGCAAAAATGGGTTAGAAATGGCCAAAAACGCCTTAAAATGGGATAGAAATAGTGAAAAATGGCTTAAAATGTGTTAGAAGTGTGTAAAAATGGTTTAGATAAACCCAAAAATGGTTTAAATCGTGTGAGCAATGGGCAAAAAATGAGTTAGAAAAGGAAAGAAAAATGGCTTAAACCAGGTTGAAAGTCAGAAAAAATGGTGTAGAAAGAGCCAAACGTGTCTTTAAAAGGGCTAGAGATGAGCAGAAATGGGTTAGAAATGGCAAAGAATGGCTTAAAAGAGGTTAGAGATGTGCCAGAAATGGTTAGAAATGGCCAAAACTGCTTTAAAGCAGGTTAGAGATGTGCAAAAATGGGCTAGAAATGGCCAAAAATGGATTCAAGTGGGTAAAGAAATGGGGGAAAACTGGGTTAGAAACAGAAAAAAAAACTAGCTTAAAACGGGTGGAAAGTGGGCAAAATGGTTTAGAATGAGTCAAAAATGCATTAAAAGGGTTCTAGACATGCAAAAATGGGATAGAAATGGCCAAAAATGATTTAAAAGGGGTTAGAAATGGACAAAAATTGGATTAGAAATGGCCAAAACCGGTTTAAAAAGGGTTAGAGGTAAGCAGAGATGAGTGAGAAATAGCCAAAACCAGCTTAAAAAGGTTAGAGATGTGCAAAAATGGGTCAGAAATGACCAAAGCTGGCTTAAAATG
Source organism: Lathamus discolor (assembly GCF_037157495.1). Lineage (NCBI taxonomy): Eukaryota > Metazoa > Chordata > Aves > Psittaciformes > Psittacidae > Lathamus > Lathamus discolor. The sequence goes on along the minus strand of NW_027069301.1, from coordinate 34,530 downwards.
GGTTAGAAACGGCCAAAAAAGCTTTAAAGCGGGTTACAGATGTGCAAAAACGGGTTAGAAATGGCCTAAGTTGGCCAAAAGCGGGTTAGAAATGGCCAAAAAGGCTTTAAAGCAGGTTAGAGATGTGTGTGCAATGGTTAGAAATGGCAAAAATGGGTTAAAGCAGGTAAGAAATGGGGAAAAGTTGGTTAGAAAGGAAATAGAAAAAAACCTTCAACGAGTGGAAAGTTGGCAAAAATCGTTCAGGTAGAGCAAAAAAAGGCTTAAAAAGGGTTAGAGCTGAGGAAAAATGGGTTATAAATGGCCAAAAGCGGCTTAAAGGTGGTTAGATAGGGGTAAAACTGGGGTAGGAATGGCCAAAAATTGCTTAAAATGGGTTAGAAGTTTGCAAAACTGTGCTAGAAATGGCCCAAAAGGTTTAAATTGGGATAGAAATGGTGAAAAATGGCTTAAAATGCGTTAGGAGTGAGCAAAAATGGGTTAGATATAGCCGAAAACGGTTTAGATCGTGTGAGAAACAGGCAAAAAATGAGTTAGAAAAGAACTAAAAATGGCTTAAAACGGGTTGAGAGCGAGAAAACATCGTGTAGAAAGAGGCAAAAATGGCTTTAAAAGGGTTAGAGATGTGCAAAAATGGGTTAGAAATGGCAAAAAATGGCTTAAAAGGGCTTATAGATGTGCCAAAAATGGTTGGAAATGGCCAAAAATGCTTTAAAGCAGGTTAGAGATGTGTAAAAGTGGGTTAGAAATGGCCAAAAATGGATTAAAGCGGGTAATAATTGGGAGAAACTGTGTTAGAAACAGAAAAAAAAAAAAAAGCTTAATAAGAGTTGAAGGAGGCAAAAATGGTTAAGGTATAGCCAAAAAAGGCTTAAAAAGGGTAAGAGATATGCAAAAACTGGATAGAAATGGCCAAAAAGGCTTTAAAGCAGGTTAGAGATGTGCAAAAACTGGTCAGAAATGGCCAAAAATGGATTAAAGCGGGAAAGAAATGGGAAAAAACTGCATTAGAAACAGAAAAAAAAGCATAAAAAGTTTTGAATGAGGGAAAAAATGGTGAAGATATAGCCCAAAAAGGCTTAAATAGGATTATAGATGTGCAAAAATGGATAGAAATGGCCAAAAACTCTTTAAAATGTGTTAGAAATGGAGAAAAATGGGTTACAAATGGACAAAAAATGGATAAGAAATGGCCAAAAGTAGCTTAAAAGGGGTTAGAGATGTGCAAAAATGAGTTAGAAATGGCCAAGAATGGCATAAAACAGGTTAAGAATGGCCAAAATTGGGTAGAAATGGCCAAAAAGGCTTTAAAGCAGGTAAGAGATGTGCAAAAAAAAAAAAAATAAAATGGTTAGAAGTGGCAAAAAATGGATTAAAGATGGTGAGAAATGCAGAAAACTGGGTTAGAAACGGAAAAAAAAAAATAGCATAAACCGTGTTGAAAGTGGGGAGAAATGGTTTAGAAAGAACCAAAAATGGCTTTAAAAGGGTTAGAGATTTGCAAAAATGGAATAGAAATTGCCAAAATTTATTTAAAAAGCCTCAAAAATGGACAAAAAATGCATTAGAAATGGCCAAAACCGGCTTAAAAGGGTTAGAGGTATGCGAGAACGGTTTAGAAAAAGCCAAAATTGGCTTAAAAGGGGCTAGAGATGAGCAAAAAAGGGTTAGAAATGGCCAAAAATAGCTTAAAATGGGTTAGATATAGCCAAAAAAGGGTTAAAATGGGTTAGTAGTGGGTAAAAAAGGGTTAGATGTAGCCGAAAATGGCATAAAACGTGTGAGAACTGGGCCAAAAATGGGTCAGAAAAGAAAAAAAAATGCTTATAATTAGTTGAATGCAGAAGAAAGTGTTTTAGAAAGAGCCAAAAACGGCTTTAAAAGGGTTAGATGTATGCAAAAATGGGTTAGAAATGGCCAAAAACGCCTTAAAATGGGATAGAAATAGTGAAAAATGGCTTAAAATGTGTTAGAAGTGTGTAAAAATGGTTTAGATAAACCCAAAAATGGTTTAAATCGTGTGAGCAATGGGCAAAAAATGAGTTAGAAAAGGAAAGAAAAATGGCTTAAACCAGGTTGAAAGTCAGAAAAAATGGTGTAGAAAGAGCCAAACGTGTCTTTAAAAGGGCTAGAGATGAGCAGAAATGGGTTAGAAATGGCAAAGAATGGCTTAAAAGAGGTTAGAGATGTGCCAGAAATGGTTAGAAATGGCCAAAACTGCTTTAAAGCAGGTTAGAGATGTGCAAAAATGGGCTAGAAATGGCCAAAAATGGATTCAAGTGGGTAAAGAAATGGGAAAAACTGGGTTAGAAACAGAAAAAAAAACTAGCTTAAAACGGGTGGAAAGTGGGCAAAAATGGTTTAGAATGAGTCAAAAATGCATTAAAAGGGTTCTAGACATGCAAAAATGGGATAGAAATGGCCAAAAATGATTTAAAACGGGTTAGAAATGGACAAAAATTGGATTAGAAATGGCCAAAACCGGTTTAAAAAGGGTTAGAGGTAAGCAGAGATGAGTGAGAAATAGCCAAAACCAGCTTAAAAAAGGTTAGAGATGTGCAAAAATGGGTCAGAAATGACCAAAGCTGGCTTAAAATGGGTTAGAAACGGCCAAAAAGCTTTAAAGCGGGTTAGAGATGTGCAAAAACGGGTTAGAAATGGCCTAAGTTGGCCAAAAGCGGGTTAGAAATGGCCAAAAAGGCTTTAAAGCAGGTTAGAGATGTGTGTGCAATGGTTAGAAATGGCAAAAATGGGTTAAAGCAGGTAAGAAATGGGGAAAAGTTGGTTAGAAAGGAAATAGAAAAAACCTTCAAACGAGTGGAAAGTTGGCAAAAATCGTTCAGGTAGAGCAAAAAAAGGCTTAAAAAGGGTTAGAGCTGAGGAAAAATGGGTTATAAATGGCCAAAAGCGGCTTAAAGGTGGTTAGATAGGGGTAAAACTGGGGTAGGAATGGCCAAAAATTGCTTAAAATGGGTTAGAAGTTTGCAAAACTGTGCTAGAAATGGCCCAAAAGGTTTAAATTGGGATAGAAATGGTGAAAAATGGCTTAAAATGCGTTAGGAGTGAGCAAAAATGGGTTAGATATAGCCGAAAACGGTTTAGATCGTGTGAGAAACAGGCAAAAAATGAGTTAGAAAAGAACTAAAAATGGCTTAAAACGGGTTGAGAGCGAGAAAACATCGTGTAGAAAGAGGCAAAAATGGCTTTAAAAGGGTTAGAGATGTGCAAAAATGGGTTAGAAATGGCAAAAAATGGCTTAAAAGGGCTTATAGATGTGCCAAAATGGTTGGAAATGGCCAAAAATGCTTTAAAGCAGGTTAGAGATGTGTAAAAGTGGGTTAGAAATGGCCAAAAATGGATTAAAGCGGGTAATAATTGGGAGAAACTGTGTTAGAAACAGAAAAAAAAAAAAAAGCTTAATAAGAGTTGAAGGAGGGCAAAAATGGTTAAGGTATAGCCAAAAAAGGCTTAAAAAGGGTAAGAGATATGCAAAAACTGGGATAGAAATGGCCAAAAAGGCTTTAAAGCAGGTTAGAGATGTGCAAAAACTGGTCAGAAATGGCCAAAAATGGATTAAAGCGGGAGAGAAATGGGAAAAACTGCATTAGAAACAGAAAAAAAAGCATAAAAAGTTTTGAATGAGGGAAAAAATGGTGAAGATATAGCCCAAAAAGGCTTAAATAGGATTATAGATGTGCAAAAATGGGATAGAAATGGCCAAAAACTCTTTAAAATGTGTTAGAAATGGAGAAAAATGGGTTAGAAATGGATAAAAAATGGATAAGAAATGGCCAAAAGTAGCTTAAAAGGGGTTAGAGATGTGCAAAAATGAGTTAGAAATGGCCAAGAATGGCATAAAACAGGTTAAGAATGGCCAAAATTGGGTTAGAAATGGCCAAAAAGGCTTTAAAGCAGGTAAGAGATGTGTAAAAAAAAAAAAAAAAAATAAAATGGTTAGAAGTGGCAAAAAATGGATTAAAGATGGTGAGAAATGCAGAAAACTGGGTTAGAAACAGAAAAAAAAATAGCATAAACCGTGTTGAAAGTGGGGAGAAATGGTTTAGAAAGATCCAAAAAATGGCTTTAAAAGGGTTAGAGATTTGCAAAAATGGAATAGAAATGGCCAAAATTTATTTAAAAAGCCTCAAAAATGGACAAAAAATGCATTAGAAATGGCCAAAACCGGCTTAAAAGGGTTAGAGGTATGCGAGAACGGTTTAGAAAAAGCCAAAATTGGCTTAAAAGGGGCTAGAGATGAGCAAAAAAGGGTTAGAAATGGCCAAAAATAGCTTAAAATGGGTTAGATATAGCCAAAAAAGGGTTAAAATGGGTTAGTAGTGGGTAAAAAAGGGTTGATGTAGCCGAAAATGGCATAAAACGTGTGAGAACTGGGCCAAAAATGGGTCAGAAAAGAAAAAAAATGCTTATAATTAGTTGAATGCAGAAGAAAGTGTTTTAGAAAGAGCCAAAAACGGCTTTAAAAGGGTTAGATGTATGCAAAAATGGGTTAGAAATGGCCAAAAACGCCTTAAAATGGGATAGAAATAGTGAAAAATGGCTTAAAATGTGTTAGAAGTGTGTAAAAATGGTTTAGATAAACCCAAAAATGGTTTAAATCGTGTGAGCAATGGGCAAAAAATGAGTTAGAAAAGGAAAGAAAAATGGCTTAAACCAGGTTGAAAGTCAGAAAAAATGGTGTAGAAAGAGCCAAACGTGTCTTTAAAAGGGCTAGAGATGAGCAGAAATGGGTTAGAAATGGCAAAGAATGGCTTAAAAGAGGTTAGAGATGTGCCAGAAATGGTTAGAAATGGCCAAAACTGCTTTAAAGCAGGTTAGAGATGTGCAAAAATGGGCTAGAAATGGCCAAAAATGGATTCAAGTGGGTAAAGAAATGGGGAAAACTGGGTTAGAAACAGAAAAAAAACTAGCTTAAAACGGGTGGAAAGTGGGCAAAAATGGTTTAGAATGAGTCAAAAATGCATTAAAAGGGTTCTAGACATGCAAAAATGGGATAGAAATGGCCAAAAATGATTTAAAAGGGGTTAGAAATGGACAAAAATTGGATTAGAAATGGCCAAAACCGGTTTAAAAAGGGTTAGAGGTAAGCAGAGATGCGTGAGAAATAGCCAAAACCAGCTTAAAAAAAGGTTAGAGATGTGCAAAAATGGGTCAGAAATGACCAAAGCTGGCTTAAAATGGGTTAGAAACGGCCAAAAAAGCTTTAAAGCGGGTTAGAGATGTGCGAAAACGGGTTAGAAATGGCCTAAGTTGGCCAAAAGCGGGTTAGAAATGGCCAAAAAGGCTTTAAAGCAGGTTAGAGATGTGTGTGCAATGGTTAGAAATGGCAAAAATGGGTTAAAGCAGGTAAGAAATGGGGAAAAGTTGGTTAGAAAGGAAATAGAAAAAACCTTCAAACGAGTGGAAAGTTGGCAAAAATCGTTCAGGTAGAGCAAAAAAAGGCTTAAAAAGGGTTAGAGCTGAGGAAAAATGGGTTATAAATGGCCAAAAGCGGCTTAAAGGTGGTTAGATAGGGGTAAAACTGGGGTAGGAATGGCCAAAAATTGCTTAAAATGGGTTAGAAGTTTGCAAAACTGTGCTAGAAATGGCCCAAAAGGTTTAAATTGGGATAGAAATGGTGAAAAATGGCTTAAAATGCGTTAGGAGTGAGCAAAAATGGGTTAGATATAGCCGAAAACGGTTTAGATCGTGTGAGAAACAGGCAAAAAATGAGTTAGAAAAGAACTAAAAATGGCTTAAAACGGGTTGAGAGCGAGAAAACATCGTGTAGAAAGAGGCAAAAATGGCTTTAAAAGGGTTAGAGATGTGCAAAAATGGGTTAGAAATGGCAAAAAATGGCTTAAAAGGGCTTATAGATGTGCCAAAAATGGTTGCAAATGGCCAAAAATGCTTTAAAGCAGGTTAGAGATGTGTAAAAGTGGGTTAGAAATGGCCAAAAATGGATTAAAGCGGGTAATAATTGGGAGAAACTGTGTTAGAAACAGAAAAAAAAAAAAAGCTTAATAAGAGTTGAAGGAGGGCAAAAATGGTTAAGGTATAGCCAAAAAAGGCTTAAAAAGGGTAAGAGATATGCAAAAACTGGGATAGAAATGGCCAAAAAGGCTTTAAAGCAGGTTAGAGATGTTAAAACTGGTCAGAAATGGCCAAAAATGGATTAAAGCGGGAGAGAAATGGGAAAAACTGCATTAGAAACAGAAAAAAAAGCATAAAAAGTTTTGAATGAGGGAAAAAATGGTGAAGATATAGCCCAAAAAGGCTTAAATAGGATTATAGATGTGCAAAAATGGGATAGAAATGGCCAAAAACTCTTTAAAATGTGTTAGAAATGGAGAAAAATGGGTTACAAATGGACAAAAAATGGATAAGAAATGGCCAAAAGTAGCTTAAAAGGGGTTAGAGATGTGCAAAAATGAGTTAGAAATGGCCAAGAATGGCATAAAACAGGTTAAGAATGGCCAAAAATGGGTTAGAAATGGCCAAAAAGGCTTTAAAGCAGGTAAGAGATGTGCAAAAAAAAAAAAAAAAATAAAATGGTTAGAAGTGGCAAAAAATGGATTAAAGATGGTGAGAAATGCAGAAAACTGGGTTAGAAACGGAAAAAAAAATAGCATAAACCGTGTTGAAAGTGGGGAGAAATGGTTTAGAAAGAACCAAAAATGGCTTTAAAAGGGTTAGAGATTTGCAAAAATGGAATAGAAATGGCCAAAATTTATTTAAAAAGCCTCAAAAATGGACAAAAAATGCATTAGAAATGGCCAAAACCGGCTTAAAAGGGTTAGAGGTATGCGAGAACGGTTTAGAAAAAGCCAAAATTGGCTTAAAAGGGGCTAGAGATGAGCAAAAAAGGGTTAGAAATGGCCAAAAATAGCTTAAAATGGGTTAGATATAGCCAAAAAAGGGTTAAAATGGGTTAGTAGTGGGTAAAAAAGGGTTAGATGTAGCCGAAAATGGCATAAAACGTGTGAGAACTGGGCCAAAAATGGGTCAGAAAAGAAAAAAAAAATGCTTATAATTAGTTGAATGCAGAAGAAAGTGTTTTAGAAAGAGCCAAAAACGGCTTTAAAAGGGTTAGATGTATGCAAAAATGGGTTAGAAATGGCCAAAAACGCCTTAAAATGGGATAGAAATAGTGAAAAATGGCTTAAAATGTGTTAGAAGTGTGTAAAAATGGTTTAGATAAACCCAAAAATGGTTTAAATCGTGTGAGCAATGGGCAAAAAATGAGTTAGAAAAGGAAAGAAAAATGGCTTAAACCAGGTTGAAAGTCAGAAAAAATGGTGTAGAAAGAGCCAAACGTGTCTTTAAAAGGGCTAGAGATGAGCAGAAATGGGTTAGAAATGGCAAAGAATGGCTTAAAAGAGGTTAGAGATGTGCCAGAAATGGTTAGAAACGGCCAAAACTGCTTTAAAGCAGGTTAGAGATGTGCAAAAATGGGCTAGAAATGGCCAAAAATGGATTCAAGTGGGTAAAGAAATGGGAAAAACTGGGTTAGAAACAGAAAAAAAACTAGCTTAAAACGGGTGGAAAGTGGGCAAAAATGGTTTAGAATGAGTCAAAAATGCATTAAAAGGGTTCTAGACATGCAAAAATGGGATAGAAATGGCCAAAAATGATTTAAAACGGGTTAGAAATGGACAAAAATTGGATTAGAAATGGCCAAAACCGTTTAAAAAGGGTTAGAGGTAAGCAGAGATGAGTGAGAAATAGCCAAAACCAGCTTAAAAAAGGTTAGAGATGTGCAAAAATGGGTCAGAAATGACCAAAGCTGGCTTAAAATGGGTTAGAAACGGCCAAAAAAGCTTTAAAGCGGGTTAGAGATGTGCGAAAACGGGTTAGAAATGGCCTAAGTTGGCCAAAAGCGGGTTAGAAATGGCCAAAAAGGCTTTAAAGCAGGTTAGAGATGTGTGTGCAATGGTTAGAAATGGCAAAAATGGGTTAAAGCAGGTAAGAAATGGGGAAAAGTTGGTTAGAAAGGAAATAGAAAAAACCTTCAAACGAGTGGAAAGTTGGCAAAAATCGTTCAGGTAGAGCAAAAAAAGGCTTAAAAAGGGTTAGAGCTGAGGAAAAATGGGTTATAAATGGCCAAAAGCGGCTTAAAGGTGGTTAGATAGGGGTAAAACTGGGGTAGGAATGGCCAAAAATTGCTTAAAATGGGTTAGAAGTTTGCAAAACTGTGCTAGAAATGGCCCAAAAGGTTTAAATTGGGATAGAAATGGTGAAAAATGGCTTAAAATGCGTTAGGAGTGAGCAAAAATGGGTTAGATATAGCCGAAAACGGTTTAGATCGTGTGAGAAACAGGCAAAAAATGAGTTAGAAAAGAACTAAAATGGCTTAAAACGGGTTGAGAGCGAGAAAACATCGTGTAGAAAGAGGCAAAAATGGCTTTAAAAGGGTTAGAGATGTGCAAAAATGGGTTAGAAATGGCAAAAAATGGCTTAAAAGGGCTTATAGATGTGCCAAAAATGGTTGCAAATGGCCAAAAATGCTTTAAAGCAGGTTAGAGATGTGTAAAAGTGGGTTAGAAATGGCCAAAAATGGATTAAAGCGGGTAATAATTGGGAGAAACTGTGTTAGAAACAGAAAAAAAAAAAAAGCTTAATAAGAGTTGAAGGAGGGCAAAAATGGTTAAGGTATAGCCAAAAAAGGCTTAAAAAGGGTAAGAGATATGCAAAAACTGGGATAGAAATGGCCAAAAAGGCTTTAAAGCAGGTTAGAGATGTGCAAAAACTGGTCAGAAATGGCCAAAAATGGATTAAAGCGGGAGAGAAATGGGAAAAACTGCATTAGAAACAGAAAAAAAAGCATAAAAAGTTTTGAATGAGGGAAAAAATGGTGAAGATATAGCCCAAAAAGGCTTAAATAGGATTATAGATGTGCAAAAATGGGATAGAAATGGCCAAAAACTCTTTAAAATGTGTTAGAAATGGAGAAAAATGGGTTACAAATGGACAAAAAATGGATAAGAAATGGCCAAAAGTAGCTTAAAAGGGGTTAGAGATGTGCAAAAATGAGTTAGAAATGGCCAAGAATGGCATAAAACAGGTTAAGAATGGCCAAAAATGGGTTAGAAATGGCCAAAAAGGCTTTAAAGCAGGTAAGAGATGTGCAAAAAAAAAAAAAAAATAAAATGGTTAGAAGTGGCAAAAAATGGATTAAAGATGGTGAGAAATGCAGAAAACTGGGTTAGAAACGGAAAAAAAAAATAGCATAAACCGTGTTGAAAGTGGGGAGAAATGGTTTAGAAAGAACCAAAAATGGCTTTAAAAGGGTTAGAGATTTGCAAAAATGGAATAGAAATGGCCAAAATTTATTTAAAAAGCCTCAAAAATGGACAAAAAATGCATTAGAAATGGCCAAAACCGGCTTAAAAGGGTTAGAGGTATGCGAGAACGGTTTAGAAAAAGCCAAAATTGGCTTAAAAGGGGCTAGAGATGAGCAAAAAAGGGTTAGAAATGGCCAAAAATAGCTTAAAATGGGTTAGATATAGCCAAAAAAGGGTTAAAATGGGTTAGTAGTGGGTAAAAAAGGGTTAGATGTAGCCGAAAATGGCATAAAACGTGTGAGAACTGGGCCAAAAATGGGTCAGAAAAGAAAAAAAAATGCTTATAATTAGTTGAATGCAGAAGAAAGTGTTTTAGAAAGAGCCAAAAACGGCTTTAAAAGGGTTAGATGTATGCAAAAATGGGTTAGAAATGGCCAAAAACGCCTTAAAATGGGATAGAAATAGTGAAAAATGGCTTAAAATGTGTTAGAAGTGTGTAAAAATGGTTTAGATAAACCCAAAAATGGTTTAAATCGTGTGAGCAATGGGCAAAAAATGAGTTAGAAAAGGAAAGAAAAATGGCTTAAACCAGGTTGAAAGTCAGAAAAAATGGTGTAGAAAGAGCCAAACGTGTCTTTAAAAGGGCTAGAGATGAGCAGAAATGGGTTAGAAATGGCAAAGAATGGCTTAAAAGAGGTTAGAGATGTGCCAGAAATGGTTAGAAACGGCCAAAACTGCTTTAAAGCAGGTTAGAGATGTGCAAAAATGGGCTAGAAATGGCCAAAAATGGATTCAAGTGGGTAAAGAAATGGGAAAAACTGGGTTAGAAACAGAAAAAAAACTAGCTTAAAACGGGTGGAAAGTGGGCAAAAATGGTTTAGAATGAGTCAAAAATGCATTAAAAGGGTTCTAGACATGCAAAAATGGGATAGAAATGGCCAAAAATGATTTAAAACGGGTTAGAAATGGACAAAAATTGGATTAGAAATGGCCAAAACCGGTTTAAAAAGGGTTAGAGGTAAGCAGAGATGAGTGAGAAATAGCCAAAACCAGCTTAAAAAAGTAAAGGTTAGAGATGTGCAAAAATGGGTCAGAAATGACCAAAGCTGGCTTAAAATGGGTTAGAAACGGCCAAAAAAGCTTTAAAGCGGGTTAGAGATGTGCAAAAACGGGTTAGAAATGGCCTAAGTTGGCCAAAAGCGGGTTAGAAATGGCCAAAAAGGCTTTAAAGCAGGTTAGAGATGTGTGTGCAATGGTTAGAAATGGCAAAAATGGTTAAAGCAGGTAAGAAATGGGGAAAAGTTGGTTAGAAAGGAAATAGAAAAAACCTTCAAACGAGTGGAAAGTTGGCAAAAATCGTTCAGGTAGAGCAAAAAAAGGCTTAAAAAGGGTTAGAGCTGAGGAAAAATGGGTTATAAATGGCCAAAAGCGCTTAAAGGTGGTTAGATAGGGGTAAAACTGGGGTAGGAATGGCCAAAAATTGCTTAAAATGGGTTAGAAGTTTGCAAAACTGTGCTAGAAATGGCCCAAAAGGTTTAAATTGGGATAGAAATGGTGAAAAATGGCTTAAAATGCGTTAGGAGTGAGCAAAAATGGGTTAGATATAGCCGAAAACGGTTTAGATCGTGTGAGAAACAGGCAAAAAATGAGTTAGAAAAGAACTAAAAATGGCTTAAAACGGGTTGAGAGCGAGAAAACATCGTGTAGAAAGAGGCAAAAATGGCTTTAAAAGGGTTAGAGATGTGCAAAAATGGGTTAGAAATGGCAAAAAATGGCTTAAAAGGGCTTATAGATGTGCCAAAAATGGTTGGAAATGGCCAAAAATGCTTTAAAGCAGGTTAGAGATGTGTAAAAGTGGGTTAGAAATGGCCAAAAATGGATTAAAGCGGGTAATAATTGGGAGAAACTGTGTTAGAAACAGAAAAAAAAAAAAGCTTAATAAGAGTTGAAGGAGGGCAAAAATGGTTAAGGTATAGCCAAAAAAGGCTTAAAAAGGGTAAGAGATATGCAAAAACTGGGATAGAAATGGCCAAAAAGGCTTTAAAGCAGGTTAGAGATGTGCAAAAACTGGTCAGAAATGGCCAAAAATGGATTAAAGCGGGAGAGAAATGGGAAAAACTGCATTAGAAACAGAAAAAAAGCATAAAAAGTTTTGAATGAGGGAAAAAATGGTGAAGATATAGCCCAAAAAGGCTTAAATAGGATTATAGATGTGCAAAAATGGGATAGAAATGGCCAAAAACTCTTTAAAATGTGTTAGAAATGGAGAAAAATGGGTTAGAAATGGATAAAAAATGGATAAGAAATGGCCAAAAGTAGCTTAAAAGGGGTTAGAGATGTGCAAAAATGAGTTAGAAATGGCCAAGAATGGCATAAAACAGGTTAAGAATGGCCAAAATTGGTTAGAAATGGCCAAAAAGGCTTTAAAGCAGGTAAGAGATGTGTAAAAAAAAAAAAATAAAATAAAATGGTTAGAAGTGGCAAAAAATGGATTAAAGATGGTGAGAAATGCAGAAAACTGGGTTAGAACAGAAAAAAAAATAGCATAAACCGTGTTGAAAGTGGGGAGAAATGGTTTAGAAAGATCCAAAAAATGGCTTTAAAAGGGTTAGAGATTTGCAAAAATGGAATAGAAATGGCCAAAATTTATTTAAAAAGCCTCAAAAATGGACAAAAAATGCATTAGAAATGGCCAAAACCGGCTTAAAAGGGTTAGAGGTATGCGAGAACGGTTTAGAAAAAGCCAAAATTGGCTTAAAAGGGGCTAGAGATGAGCAAAAAAGGGTTAGAAATGGCCAAAAATAGCTTAAAATGGGTTAGATATAGCCAAAAAAGGGTTAAAATGGGTTAGTAGTGGGTAAAAAAGGGTTGATGTAGCCGAAAATGGCATAAAACGTGTGAGAACTGGGCCAAAAATGGGTCAGAAAAGAAAAAAAATGCTTATAATTAGTTGAATGCAGAAGAAAGTGTTTTAGAAAGAGCCAAAAACGGCTTTAAAAGGGTTAGATGTATGCAAAAATGGGTTAGAAATGGCCAAAAACGCCTTAAAATGGGATAGAAATAGTGAAAAATGGCTTAAAATGTGTTAGAAGTGTGTAAAAATGGTTTAGATAAACCCAAAAATGGTTTAAATCGTGTGAGCAATGGGCAAAAAATGAGTTAGAAAAGGAAAGAAAAATGGCTTAAACCAGGTTGAAAGTCAGAAAAAATGGTGTAGAAAGAGCCAAACGTGTCTTTAAAAGGGCTAGAGATGAGCAGAAATGGGTTAGAAATGGCAAAGAATGGCTTAAAAGAGGTTAGAGATGTGCCAGAAATGGTTAGAAATGGCCAAAACTGCTTTAAAGCAGGTTAGAGATGTGCAAAAATGGGCTAGAAATGGCCAAAAATGGATTCAAGTGGGTAAAGAAATGGGGAAAACTGGGTTAGAAACAGAAAAAAAACTAGCTTAAAACGGGTGGAAAGTGGGCAAAAATGGTTTAGAATGAGTCAAAAATGCATTAAAAGGGTTCTAGACATGCAAAAATGGGATAGAAATGGCCAAAAATGATTTAAAAGGGGTTAGAAATGGACAAAAATTGGATTAGAAATGGCCAAAACCGGTTTAAAAAGGGTTAGAGGTAAGCAGAGATGCGTGAGAAATAGCCAAAACCAGCTTAAAAAAGGTTAGAGATGTGCAAAAATGGGTCAGAAATGACCAAAGCTGGCTTAAAATGGGTTAGAAACGGCCAAAAAAGCTTTAAAGCGGGTTAGAGATGTGCGAAAACGGGTTAGAAATGGCCTAAGTTGGCCAAAAGCGGGTTAGAAATGGCCAAAAAGGCTTTAAAGCAGGTTAGAGATGTGTGTGCAATGGTTAGAAATGGCAAAAATGGGTTAAAGCAGGTAAGAAATGGGGAAAAGTTGGTTAGAAAGGAAATAGAAAAAACCTTCAAACGAGTGGAAAGTTGGCAAAAATCGTTCAGGTAGAGCAAAAAAAGGCTTAAAAAGGGTTAGAGCTGAGGAAAAATGGGTTATAAATGGCCAAAAGCGGCTTAAAGGTGGTTAGATAGGGGTAAAACTGGGGTAGGAATGGCCAAAAATTGCTTAAAATGGGTTAGAAGTTTGCAAAACTGTGCTAGAAATGGCCCAAAAGGTTTAAATTGGGATAGAAATGGTGAAAAATGGCTTAAAATGCGTTAGGAGTGAGCAAAAATGGGTTAGATATAGCCGAAAACGGTTTAGATCGTGTGAGAAACAGGCAAAAAATGAGTTAGAAAAGAACTAAAAATGGCTTAAAACGGGTTGAGAGCGAGAAAACATCGTGTAGAAAGAGGCAAAAATGGCTTTAAAAGGGTTAGAGATGTGCAAAAATGGGTTAGAAATGGCAAAAAATGGCTTAAAAGGGCTTATAGATGTGCCAAAAATGGTTGCAAATGGCCAAAAATGCTTTAAAGCAGGTTAGAGATGTGTAAAAGTGGGTTAGAAATGGCCAAAAATGGATTAAAGCGGGTAATAATTGGGAGAAACTGTGTTAGAAACAGAAAAAAAAAAAAAGCTTAATAAGAGTTGAAGGAGGGCAAAAATGGTTAAGGTATAGCCAAAAAAGGCTTAAAAAGGGTAAGAGATATGCAAAAACTGGGATAGAAATGGCCAAAAAGGCTTTAAAGCAGGTTAGAGATGTGCAAAAACTGGTCAGAAATGGCCAAAAATGGATTAAAGCGGGAGAGAAATGGGAAAAACTGCATTAGAAACAGAAAAAAAAGCATAAAAAGTTTTGAATGAGGGAAAAAATGGTGAAGATATAGCCCAAAAAGGCTTAAATAGGATTATAGATGTGCAAAAATGGGATAGAAATGGCCAAAAACTCTTTAAAATGTGTTAGAAATGGAGAAAAATGGGTTACAAATGGACAAAAAATGGATAAGAAATGGCCAAAAGTAGCTTAAAAGGGGTTAGAGATGTGCAAAAATGAGTTAGAAATGGCCAAGAATGGCATAAAACAGGTTAAGAATGGCCAAAAATGGGTTAGAAATGGCCAAAAAGGCTTTAAAGCAGGTAAGAGATGTGCAAAAAAAAAAAAAAAATAAAATGGTTAGAAGTGGCAAAAAATGGATTAAAGATGGTGAGAAATGCAGAAAACTGGGTTAGAAACGGAAAAAAAAAATAGCATAAACCGTGTTGAAAGTGGGGAGAAATGGTTTAGAAAGAACCAAAAATGGCTTTAAAAGGGTTAGAGATTTGCAAAAATGGAATAGAAATGGCCAAAATTTATTTAAAAAGCCTCAAAAATGGACAAAAAATGCATTAGAAATGGCCAAAACCGGCTTAAAAGGGTTAGAGGTATGCGAGAACGGTTTAGAAAAAGCCAAAATTGGCTTAAAAGGGGCTAGAGATGAGCAAAAAAGGGTTAGAAATGGCCAAAAATAGCTTAAAATGGGTTAGATATAGCCAAAAAAGGGTTAAAATGGGTTAGTAGTGGGTAAAAAAGGGTTAGATGTAGCCGAAAATGGCATAAAACGTGTGAGAACTGGGCCAAAAATGGGTCAGAAAAGAAAAAAAAATGCTTATAATTAGTTGAATGCAGAAGAAAGTGTTTTAGAAAGAGCCAAAAACGGCTTTAAAAGGGTTAGATGTATGCAAAAATGGGTTAGAAATGGCCAAAAACGCCTTAAAATGGGATAGAAATAGTGAAAAATGGCTTAAAATGTGTTAGAAGTGTGTAAAAATGGTTTAGATAAACCCAAAAATGGTTTAAATCGTGTGAGCAATGGGCAAAAAATGAGTTAGAAAAGGAAAGAAAAATGGCTTAAACCAGGTTGAAAGTCAGAAAAAATGGTGTAGAAAGAGCCAAACGTGTCTTTAAAAGGGCTAGAGATGAGCAGAAATGGGTTAGAAATGGCAAAGAATGGCTTAAAAGAGGTTAGAGATGTGCCAGAAATGGTTAGAAATGGCCAAAACTGCTTTAAAGCAGGTTAGAGATGTGCAAAAATGGGCTAGAAATGGCCAAAAATGGATTCAAGTGGGTAAAGAAATGGGGAAAACTGGGTTAGAAACAGAAAAAAAACTAGCTTAAAACGGGTGGAAAGTGGGCAAAAATGGTTTAGAATGAGTCAAAAATGCATTAAAAGGGTTCTAGACATGCAAAAATGGGATAGAAATGGCCAAAAATGATTTAAAACGGGTTAGAAATGGACAAAAATTGGATTAGAAATGGCCAAAACCGGTTTAAAAAGGGTTAGAGGTAAGCAGAGATGAGTGAGAAATAGCCAAAACCAGCTTAAAAAAGGTTAGAGATGTGCAAAAATGGGTCAGAAATGACCAAAGCTGGCTTAAAATGGGTTAGAAACGGCCAAAAAAGCTTTAAAGCGGGTTACAGATGTGCAAAAACGGGTTAGAAATGGCCTAAGTTGGCCAAAAGCGGGTTAGAAATGGCCAAAAAGGCTTTAAAGCAGGTTAGAGATGTGTGTGCAATGGTTAGAAATGGCAAAAATGGGTTAAAGCAGGTAAGAAATGGGAAAAGTTGGTTAGAAAGGAAATAGAAAAAACCTTCAAACGAGTGGAAAGTTGGCAAAAATCGTTCAGGTAGAGCAAAAAAAGGCTTAAAAAGGGTTAGAGCTGAGGAAAAATGGGTTATAAATGGCCAAAAGCGGCTTAAAGGTGGTTAGATAGGGGTAAAACTGGGGTAGGAATGGCCAAAAATTGCTTAAAATGGGTTAGAAGTTTGCAAAACTGTGCTAGAAATGGCCCAAAAGGTTTAAATTGGGATAGAAATGGTGAAAAATGGCTTAAAATGCGTTAGGAGTGAGCAAAAATGGGTTAGATATAGCCGAAAACGGTTTAGATCGTGTGAGAAACAGGCAAAAAATGAGTTAGAAAAGAACTAAAAATGGCTTAAAACGGGTTGAGAGCGAGAAAACATCGTGTAGAAAGAGGCAAAAATGGCTTTAAAAGGGTTAGAGATGTGCAAAAATGGGTTAGAAATGGCAAAAAATGGCTTAAAAGGGCTTATAGATGTGCCAAAAATGGTTGGAAATGGCCAAAAATGCTTTAAAGCAGGTTAGAGATGTGTAAAAGTGGGTTAGAAATGGCCAAAAATGGATTAAAGCGGGTAATAATTGGGAGAAACTGTGTTAGAAACAGAAAAAAAAAAAAAAGCTTAATAAGAGTTGAAGGAGGGCAAAAATGGTTAAGGTATAGCCAAAAAAGGCTTAAAAAGGGTAAGAGATATGCAAAAACTGGGATAGAAATGGCCAAAAAGGCTTTAAAGCAGGTTAGAGATGTGCAAAAACTGGTCAGAAATGGCCAAAAATGGATTAAAGCGGGAGAGAAATGGGAAAAACTGCATTAGAAACAGAAAAAAAAGCATAAAAAGTTTTGAATGAGGGAAAAAATGGTGAAGATATAGCCCAAAAAGGCTTAAATAGGATTATAGATGTGCAAAAATGGGATAGAAATGGCCAAAAACTCTTTAAAATGTGTTAGAAATGGAGAAAAATGGGTTACAAATGGACAAAAAATGGATAAGAAATGGCCAAAAGTAGCTTAAAAGGGGTTAGAGATGTGCAAAAATGAGTTAGAAATGGCCAAGAATGGCATAAAACAGGTTAAGAATGGACAAAAATGGGTTAGAAATGGCCAAAAAGGCTTTAAAGCAGGTAAGAGATGTGCAAAAAAAAAAAAAAAATAAAATGGTTAGAAGTGGCAAAAAATGGATTAAAGATGGTGAGAAATGCAGAAAACTGGGTTAGAAACGGAAAAAAAAAATAGCATAAACCGTGTTGAAAGTGGGGAGAAATGGTTTAGAAAGAACCAAAAATGGCTTTAAAAGGGTTAGAGATTTGCAAAAATGGAATAGAAATGGCCAAAATTTATTTAAAAAGCCTCAAAAATGGACAAAAAATGCATTAGAAATGGCCAAAACCGGCTTAAAAGGGTTAGAGGTATGCGAGAACGGTTTAGAAAAAGCCAAAATTGGCTTAAAAGGGGCTAGAGATGAGCAAAAAAGGGTTAGAAATGGCCAAAAATAGCTTAAAATGGGTTAGATATAGCCAAAAAAGGGTTAAAATGGGTTAGTAGTGGGTAAAAAAGGGTTAGATGTAGCCGAAAATGGCATAAAACGTGTGAGAACTGGGCCAAAAATGGGTCAGAAAAGAAAAAAAATGCTTATAATTAGTTGAATGCAGAAGAAAGTGTTTTAGAAAGAGCCAAAAACGGCTTTAAAAGGGTTAGATGTATGCAAAAATGGGTTAGAAATGGCCAAAAACGCCTTAAAATGGGATAGAAATAGTGAAAAATGGCTTAAAATGTGTTAGAAGTGTGTAAAAATGGTTTAGATAAACCCAAAAATGGTTTAAATCGTGTGAGCAATGGGCAAAAAATGAGTTAGAAAAGGAAAGAAAAATGGCTTAAACCAGGTTGAAAGTCAGAAAAAATGGTGTAGAAAGAGCCAAACGTGTCTTTAAAAGGGCTAGAGATGAGCAGAAATGGGTTAGAAATGGCAAAGAATGGCTTAAAAGAGGTTAGAGATGTGCCAGAAATGGTTAGAAATGGCCAAAACTGCTTTAAAGCAGGTTAGAGATGTGCAAAAATGGGCTAGAAATGGCCAAAAATGGATTCAAGTGGGTAAAGAAATGGGAAAAACTGGTTAGAAACAGAAAAAAAACTAGCTTAAAACGGGTGGAAAGTGGGCAAAAATGGTTTAGAATGAGTCAAAAATGCATTAAAAGGGTTCTAGACATGCAAAAATGGGATAGAAATGGCCAAAAATGATTTAAAACGGGTTAGAAATGGACAAAAATTGGATTAGAAATGGCCAAAACCGGTTTAAAAAGGGTTAGAGGTAAGCAGAGATGAGTGAGAAATAGCCAAAACCAGCTTAAAAAAGGTTAGAGATGTGCAAAAATGGGTCAGAAATGACCAAAGCTGGCTTAAAATGGGTTAGAAACGGCCAAAAAAGCTTTAAAGCGGGTTACAGATGTGCAAAAACGGGTTAGAAATGGCCTAAGTTGGCCAAAAGCGGGTTAGAAATGGCCAAAAAGGCTTTAAAGCAGGTTAGAGATGTGTGTGCAATGGTTAGAAATGGCAAAAATGGGTTAAAGCAGGTAAGAAATGGGAAAAGTTGGTTAGAAAGGAAATAGAAAAAACCTTCAAACGAGTGGAAAGTTGGCAAAAATCGTTCAGGTAGAGCAAAAAAAGGCTTAAAAAGGGTTAGAGCTGAGGAAAAATGGGTTATAAATGGCCAAAAGCGGCTTAAAGGTGGTTAGATAGGGGTAAAACTGGGGTAGGAATGGCCAAAAATTGCTTAAAATGGGTTAGAAGTTTGCAAAACTGTGCTAGAAATGGCCCAAAAGGTTTAAATTGGGATAGAAATGGTGAAAAATGGCTTAAAATGCGTTAGGAGTGAGCAAAAAATGGGTTAGATATAGCCGAAAACGGTTTAGATCGTGTGAGAAACAGGCAAAAAATGAGTTAGAAAAGAATTAAAAATGGCTTAAAACGGGTTGAGAGCGAGAAAACATCGTGTAGAAAGAGGCAAAAATGGCTTTAAAAGGGTTAGAGATGTGCAAAAATGGGTTAGAAATGGCAAAAAATGGCTTAAAAGGGCTTATAGATGTGCCAAAAATGGTTGGAAATGGCCAAAAATGCTTTAAAGCAGGTTAGAGATGTGTAAAAGTGGGTTAGAAATGGCCAAAAATGGATTAAAGCGGGTAATAATTGGGAGAAACTGTGTTAGAAACAGAAAAAAAAAAAAAGCTTAATAAGAGTTGAAGGAGGGCAAAAATGGTTAAGGTATAGCCAAAAAAGGCTTAAAAAGGGTAAGAGATATGCAAAAACTGGGATAGAAATGGCCAAAAAGGCTTTAAAGCAGGTTAGAGATGTGCAAAAACTGGTCAGAAATGGCCAAAAATGGATTAAAGCGGGAGAGAAATGGGAAAAACTGCATTAGAAACAGAAAAAAAGCATAAAAAGTTTTGAATGAGGGAAAAAATGGTGAAGATATAGCCCAAAAAGGCTTAAATAGGATTAGAGATGTGCAAAAATGGGATAGAAATGGCCAAAAACTCTTTAAAATGTGTTAGAAATGGAGAAAAATGGGTTAGAAATGGATAAAAAATGGATAAGAAATGGCCAAAAGTAGCTTAAAAGGGGTTAGAGATGTGCAAAAATGAGTTAGAAATGGCCAAGAATGGCATAAAACAGGTTAAGAATGGCCAAAATTGGGTTAGAAATGGCCAAAAAGGCTTTAAAGCAGGTAAGAGATGTGTAAAAAAAAAAAAAAAAAATAAAATGGTTAGAAGTGGCAAAAAATGGATTAAAGATGGTGAGAAATGCAGAAAACTGGGTTAGAAACAGAAAAAAAAATAGCATAAACCGTGTTGAAAGTGGGGAGAAATGGTTTAGAAAGATCCAAAAAATGGCTTTAAAAGGGTTAGAGATTTGCAAAAATGGAATAGAAATGGCCAAAATTTATTTAAAAAGCCTCAAAAATGGACAAAAAATGCATTAGAAATGGCCAAAACCGGCTTAAAAGGGTTAGAGGTATGCGAGAACGGTTTAGAAAAAGCCAAAATTGGCTTAAAAGGGGCTAGAGATGAGCAAAAAAGGGTTAGAAATGGCCAAAAATAGCTTAAAATGGGTTAGATATAGCCAAAAAAGGGTTAAAATGGGTTAGTAGTGGGTAAAAAAGGGTTAGATGTAGCCGAAAATGGCATAAAACGTGTGAGAACTGGGCCAAAAATGGGTCAGAAAAGAAAAAAAAATGCTTATAATTAGTTGAATGCAGAAGAAAGTGTTTTAGAAAGAGCCAAAAACGGCTTTAAAAGGGTTAGATGTATGCAAAAATGGGTTAGAAATGGCCAAAAACGCCTTAAAATGGGATAGAAATAGTGAAAAATGGCTTAAAATGTGTTAGAAGTGTGTAAAAATGGTTTAGATAAACCCAAAAATGGTTTAAATCGTGTGAGCAATGGGCAAAAAATGAGTTAGAAAAGGAAGAAAAATGGCTTAAACCAGGTTGAAAGTCAGAAAAAATGGTGTAGAAAGAGCCAAACGTGTCTTTAAAAGGGCTAGAGATGAGCAGAAATGGGTTAGAAATGGCAAAGAATGGCTTAAAAGAGGTTAGAGATGTGCCAGAAATGGTTAGAAATGGCCAAAACTGCTTTAAAGCAGGTTAGAGATGTGCAAAAATGGGCTAGAAATGGCCAAAAATGGATTCAAGTGGGTAAAGAAATGGGGAAAACTGGGTTAGAAACAGAAAAAAAACTAGCTTAAAACGGGTGGAAAGTGGGCAAAAATGGTTTAGAATGAGTCAAAAATGCATTAAAAGGGTTCTAGACATGCAAAAATGGGATAGAAATGGCCAAAAATGATTTAAAACGGGTTAGAAATGGACAAAAATTGGATTAGAAATGGCCAAAACCGGTTTAAAAAGGGTTAGAGGTAAGCAGAGATGAGTGAGAAATAGCCAAAACCAGCTTAAAAAAGGTTAGAGATGTGCAAAAATGGGTCAGAAATGACCAAAGCTGGCTTAAAATGGGTTAGAAACGGCCAAAAAAGCTTTAAAGCGGGTTACAGATGTGCAAAAACGGGTTAGAAATGGCCTAAGTTGGCCAAAAGCGGGTTAGAAATGGCCAAAAAGGCTTTAAAGCAGGTTAGAGATGTGTGTGCAATGGTTAGAAATGGCAAAAATGGGTTAAAGCAGGTAAGAAATGGGGAAAAGTTGGTTAGAAAGGAAATAGAAAAAACCTTCAAACGAGTGGAAAGTTGGCAAAAATCGTTCAGGTAGAGCAAAAAAAGGCTTAAAAAGGGTTAGAGCTGAGGAAAAATGGGTTATAAATGGCCAAAAGCGGCTTAAAGGTGGTTAGATAGGGGTAAAACTGGGGTAGGAATGGCCAAAAATTGCTTAAAATGGGTTAGAAGTTTGCAAAACTGTGCTAGAAATGGCCCAAAAGGTTTAAATTGGGATAGAAATGGTGAAAAATGGCTTAAAATGCGTTAGGAGTGAGCAAAAATGGGTTAGATATAGCCGAAAACGGTTTAGATCGTGTGAGAAACAGGCAAAAAATGAGTTAGAAAAGAACTAAAAATGGCTTAAAACGGGTTGAGAGCGAGAAAACATCGTGTAGAAAGAGGCAAAAATGGCTTTAAAAGGGTTAGAGATGTGCAAAAATGGGTTAGAAATGGCAAAAAATGGCTTAAAAGGGCTTATAGATGTGCCAAAAATGGTTGGAAATGGCCAAAAATGCTTTAAAGCAGGTTAGAGATGTGTAAAAGTGGGTTAGAAATGGCCAAAAATGGATTAAAGCGGGTAATAATTGGGAGAAACTGTGTTAGAAACAGAAAAAAAAAAAAAGCTTAATAAGAGTTGAAGGAGGGCAAAAATGGTTAAGGTATAGCCAAAAAAGGCTTAAAAAGGGTAAGAGATATGCAAAAACTGGGATAGAAATGGCCAAAAAGGCTTTAAAGCAGGTTAGAGATGTGCAAAAACTGGTCAGAAATGGCCAAAAATGGATTAAAGCGGGAGAGAAATGGAAAAACTGCATTAGAAACAGAAAAAAAGCATAAAAAGTTTTGAATGAGGGAAAAAAGGTGAAGATATAGCCCAAAAAGGCTTAAATAGGATTAGAGATGTGCAAAAATGGGATAGAAATGGCCAAAAACTCTTTAAAATGTGTTAGAAATGGAGAAAAATGGGTTAGAAATGGATAAAAAATGGATAAGAAATGGCCAAAAGTAGCTTAAAAGGGGTTAGAGATGTGCAAAAATGAGTTAGAAATGGCCAAGAATGGCATAAAACAGGTTAAGAATGGCCAAAATTGGGT
Source organism: Lathamus discolor (assembly GCF_037157495.1). Taxonomy (NCBI): domain Eukaryota; kingdom Metazoa; phylum Chordata; class Aves; order Psittaciformes; family Psittacidae; genus Lathamus; species Lathamus discolor. The sequence goes on along the minus strand of NW_027069301.1, from coordinate 12,452 downwards.
TAGAAATGGCCAAAAAGGCTTTAAAGCAGGTAAGAGATGTGTAAAAAAAAAAAAAAAAAAAAAAAAATGGTTAGAAGTGGCAAAAAATGGATTAAAGATGGTGAGAAATGCAGAAAACTGGGTTAGAAACAGAAAAAAAAATAGCATAAACCGTGTTGAAAGTGGGAGAAATGGTTTAGAAAGATCCAAAAAATGGCTTTAAAAGGGTTAGAGATTTGCAAAAATGGAATAGAAATGGCCAAAATTTATTTAAAAAGCCTCAAAAATGGACAAAAAATGCATTAGAAATGGCCAAAACCGGCTTAAAAGGGTTAGAGGTATGCGAGAACGGTTTAGAAAAAGCCAAAATTGGCTTAAAAGGGGCTAGAGATGAGCAAAAAAGGGTTAGAAATGGCCAAAAATAGCTTAAAATGGGTTAGATATAGCCAAAAAAGGGTTAAAATGGGTTAGTAGTGGGTAAAAAAGGGTTGATGTAGCCGAAAATGGCATAAAACGTGTGAGAACTGGGCCAAAAAATGGGTCAGAAAAGAAAAAAAATGCTTATAATTAGTTGAATGCAGAAGAAAGTGTTTTAGAAAGAGCCAAAAACGGCTTTAAAAGGGTTAGATGTATGCAAAAATGGGTTAGAAATGGCCAAAAACGCCTTAAAATGGGATAGAAATAGTGAAAAATGGCTTAAAATGTGTTAGAAGTGTGTAAAAATGGTTTAGATAAACCCAAAAATGGTTTAAATCGTGTGAGCAATGGGCAAAAAATGAGTTAGAAAAGGAAAGAAAAATGGCTTAAACCAGGTTGAAAGTCAGAAAAAATGGTGTAGAAAGAGCCAAACGTGTCTTTAAAAGGGCTAGAGATGAGCAGAAATGGGTTAGAAATGGCAAAGAATGGCTTAAAAGAGGTTAGAGATGTGCCAGAAATGGTTAGAAACGGCCAAAACTGCTTTAAAGCAGGTTAGAGATGTGCAAAAATGGGCTAGAAATGGCCAAAATGGATTCAAGTGGGTAAAGAAATGGGGAAAACTGGGTTAGAAACAGAAAAAAAACTAGCTTAAAACGGGTGGAAAGTGGGCAAAAATGGTTTAGAATGAGTCAAAAAATGCATTAAAAGGGTTCTAGACATGCAAAAATGGGATAGAAATGGCCAAAAATGATTTAAAAGGGGTTAGAAATGGACAAAAATTGGATTAGAAATGGCCAAAACCGTTTAAAAAGGGTTAGAGGTAAGCAGAGATGCGTGAGAAATAGCCAAAACCAGCTTAAAAAAGGTTAGAGATGTGCAAAAATGGGTCAGAAATGACCAAAGCTGGCTTAAAATGGGTTAGAAACGGCCAAAAAAGCTTTAAAGCGGGTTACAGATGTGCAAAAACGGGTTAGAAATGGCCTAAGTTGGCCAAAAGCGGGTTAGAAATGGCCAAAAAGGCTTTAAAGCAGGTTAGAGATGTGTGTGCAATGGTTAGAAATGGCACAAATGGGTTAAAGCAGGTAAGAAATGGGGAAAAGTTGGTTAGAAAGGAAATAGAAAAAACCTTCAAACGAGTGGAAAGTTGGCAAAAATCGTTCAGGTAGAGCAAAAAAAGGCTTAAAAAGGGTTAGAGCTGAGGAAAAATGGGTTATAAATGGCCAAAAGCGGCTTAAAGGTGGTTAGATAGGGGTAAAACTGGGGTAGGAATGGCCAAAAATTGCTTAAAATGGGTTAGAAGTTTGCAAAACTGTGCTAGAAATGGCCCAAAAGGTTTAAATTGGGATAGAAATGGTGAAAAATGGCTTAAAATGCGTTAGGAGTGAGCAAAAATGGGTTAGATATAGCCGAAAACGGTTTAGATCGTGTGAGAAACAGGCAAAAAATGAGTTAGAAAAGAACTAAAAATGGCTTAAAACGGGTTGAGAGCGAGAAAACATCGTGTAGAAAGAGGCAAAAATGGCTTTAAAAGGGTTAGAGATGTGCAAAAATGGGTTAGAAATGGCAAAAAATGGCTTAAAAGGGCTTATAGATGTGCCAAAAATGGTTGGAAATGGCCAAAAATGCTTTAAAGCAGGTTAGAGATGTGTAAAAGTGGGTTAGAAATGGCCAAAAATGGATTAAAGCGGGTAATAATTGGGAGAAACTGTGTTAGAAACAGAAAAAAAGAAAAAGCTTAATAAGAGTTGAAGGAGGGCAAAAATGGTTAAGGTATAGCCAAAAAAGGCTTAAAAAGGGTAAGAGATATGCAAAAACTGGGATAGAAATGGCCAAAAAGGCTTTAAAGCAGGTTAGAGATGTGCAAAAACTGGTCAGAAATGGCCAAAAATGGATTAAAGCGGGAGAGAAATGGGAAAAACTGCATTAGAAACAGAAAAAAAGCATAAAAAGTTTTGAATGAGGGAAAAAATGGTGAAGATATAGCCCAAAAAGGCTTAAATAGGATTAGAGATGTGCAAAAATGGGATAGAAATGGCCAAAAACTCTTTAAAATGTGTTAGAAATGGAGAAAAATGGGTTAGAAATGGATAAAAAATGGATAAGAAATGGCCAAAAGTAGCTTAAAAGGGGTTAGAGATGGGCAAAAATGAGTTAGAAATGGCCAAGAATGGCATAAAACAGGTTAAGAATGGCCAAAATTGGGTTAGAAATGGCCAAAAAGGCTTTAAAGCAGGTAAGAGATGTGTAAAAAAAAAAAAAAAAAATAAAATGGTTAGAAGTGGCAAAAAATGGATTAAAGATGGTGAGAAATGCAGAAAACTGGGTTAGAAACAGAAAAAAAAATAGCATAAACCGTGTTGAAAGTGGGGAGAAATGGTTTAGAAAGAACCAAAAATGGCTTTAAAAGGGTTAGAGATTTGCAAAAATGGAATAGAAATGGCCAAAATTTATTTAAAAAGCCTCAAAAATGGACAAAAAATGCATTAGAAATGGCCAAAACCGGCTTAAAAGGGTTAGAGGTATGCGAGAACGGTTTAGAAAAAGCCAAAATTGGCTTAAAAGGGGCTAGAGATGAGCAAAAAAGGGTTAGAAATGGCCAAAAATAGCTTAAAATGGGTTAGATATAGCCAAAAAAGGGTTAAAATGGGTTAGTAGTGGGTAAAAAAGGGTTAGATGTAGCCGAAAATGGCATAAAACGTGTGAGAACTGGGCCAAAAATGGGTCAGAAAAGAAAAAAAAAATGCTTATAATTAGTTGAATGCAGAAGAAAGTGTTTTAGAAAGAGCCAAAAACGGCTTTAAAAGGGTTAGATGTATGCAAAAATGGGTTAGAAATGGCCAAAAACGCCTTAAAATGGGATAGAAATAGTGAAAAATGGCTTAAAATGTGTTAGAAGTGTGTAAAAATGGTTTAGATAAACCCAAAAATGGTTTAAATCGTGTGAGCAATGGGCAAAAAATGAGTTAGAAAAGGAAAGAAAAATGGCTTAAACCAGGTTGAAAGTCAGAAAAAATGGTGTAGAAAGAGCCAAACGTGTCTTTAAAAGGCTAGAGATGAGCAGAAATGGGTTAGAAATGGCAAAGAATGGCTTAAAAGAGGTTAGAGATGTGCCAGAAATGGTTAGAAACGGCCAAAACTGCTTTAAAGCAGGTTAGAGATGTGCAAAAATGGGCTAGAAATGGCCAAAAATGGATTCAAGTGGGTAAAGAAATGGGGAAAACTGGGTTAGAAACAGAAAAAAACTAGCTTAAAACGGGTGGAAAGTGGGCAAAAATGGTTTAGAATGAGTCAAAAATGCATTAAAAGGGTTCTAGACATGCAAAAATGGGATAGAAATGGCCAAAAATGATTTAAAAGGGGTTAGAAATGGACAAAAATTGGATTAGAAATGGCCAAAACCGGTTTAAAAAGGGTTAGAGGTAAGCAGAGATGCGTGAGAAATAGCCAAAACCAGCTTAAAAAAGGTTAGAGATGTGCAAAAATGGGTCAGAAATGACCAAAGCTGGCTTAAAATGGGTTAGAAACGGCCAAAAAAGCTTTAAAGCGGGTTACAGATGTGCAAAAACGGTTAGAAATGGCCTAAGTTGGCCAAAAGCGGGTTAGAAATGGCCAAAAAGGCTTTAAAGCAGGTTAGAGATGTGTGTGCAATGGTTAGAAATGGCACAAATGGGTTAAAGCAGGTAAGAAATGGGGAAAAGTTGGTTAGAAAGGAAATAGAAAAAACCTTCAAACGAGTGGAAAGTTGGCAAAAATCATTCAGGTAGAGCAAAAAAAGGCTTAAAAAGGGTTAGAGCTGAGGAAAAATGGGTTATAAATGGCCAAAAGCGGCTTAAAGGTGGTTAGATAGGGGTAAAACTGGGTAGGAATGGCCAAAAATTGCTTAAAATGGGTTAGAAGTTTGCAAAACTGTGCTAGAAATGGCCCAAAAGGTTTAAATTGGGATAGAAATGGTGAAAAATGGCTTAAAATGCGTTAGGAGTGAGCAAAAATGGGTTAGATATAGCCGAAAACGGTTTAGATCGTGTGAGAAACAGGCAAAAAATGAGTTAGAAAAGAACTAAAAATGGCTTAAAACGGGTTGAGAGCGAGAAAACATCGTGTAGAAAGAGGCAAAAATGGCTTTAAAAGGGTTAGAGATGTGCAAAAATGGGTTAGAAATGGCAAAAAATGGCTTAAAAGGGCTTATAGATGTGCCAAAAATGGTTGGAAATGGCCAAAAATGCTTTAAAGCAGGTTAGAGATGTGTAAAAGTGGGTTAGAAATGGCCAAAAATGGATTAAAGCGGGTAATAATTGGAGAAACTGTGTTAGAAACAGAAAAAAAGAAAAAGCTTAATAAGAGTTGAAGGAGGGCAAAAATGGTTAAGGTATAGCCAAAAAAGGCTTAAAAAGGGTAAGAGATATGCAAAAACTGGGATAGAAATGGCCAAAAAGGCTTTAAAGCAGGTTAGAGATGTGCAAAAACTGGTCAGAAATGGCCAAAAATGGATTAAAGCGGGAGAGAAATGGGAAAAACTGCATTAGAAACAGAAAAAAAGCATAAAAAGTTTTGAATGAGGGAAAAAATGGTGAAGATATAGCCCAAAAAGGCTTAAATAGGATTAGAGATGTGCAAAAATGGGATAGAAATGGCCAAAAACTCTTTAAAATGTGTTAGAAATGGAGAAAAATGGTTAGAAATGGATAAAAAATGGATAAGAAATGGCCAAAAGTAGCTTAAAAGGGTTAGAGATGTGCAAAAATGAGTTAGAAATGGCCAAGAATGGCATAAAACAGGTTAAGAATGGCCAAAATTGGGTTAGAAATGGCCAAAAAGGCTTTAAAGCAGGTAAGAGATGTGTAAAAAAAAAAAAAAAAAATAAAATGGTTAGAAGTGGCAAAAAATGGATTAAAGATGGTGAGAAATGCAGAAAACTGGGTTAGAAACAGAAAAAAAAATAGCATAAACCGTGTTGAAAGTGGGGAGAAATGGTTTAGAAAGAACCAAAAATGGCTTTAAAAGGGTTAGAGATTTGCAAAAATGGAATAGAAATTGCCAAAATTTATTTAAAAAGCCTCAAAAATGGACAAAAAATGCATTAGAAATGGCCAAAACCGGCTTAAAAGGGTTAGAGGTATGCGAGAACGGTTTAGAAAAAGCCAAAATTGGCTTAAAAGGGGCTAGAGATGAGCAAAAAAGGGTTAGAAATGGCCAAAAATAGCTTAAAATGGGTTAGATATAGCCAAAAAAGGGTTAAAATGGGTTAGTAGTGGGTAAAAAAGGGTTAGATGTAGCCGAAAATGGCATAAAACGTGTGAGAACTGGGCCAAAAATGGGTCAGAAAAGAAAAAAAAATGCTTATAATTAGTTGAATGCAGAAGAAAGTGTTTTAGAAAGAGCCCAAAACGGCTTTAAAAGGGTTAGATGTATGCAAAAATGGGTTAGAAATGGCCAAAAACGCCTTAAAATGGATAGAAATAGTGAAAAATGGCTTAAAATGTGTTAGAAGTGTGTAAAAATGGTTTAGATAAACCCAAAAATGGTTTAAATCGTGTGAGCAATGGGCAAAAAATGAGTTAGAAAAGGAAAGAAAAATGGCTTAAACCAGGTTGAAAGTCAGAAAAAATGGTGTAGAAAGAGCCAAACGTGTCTTTAAAAGGGCTAGAGATGAGCAGAAATGGGTTAGAAATGGCAAAGAATGGCTTAAAAGAGGTTAGAGATGTGCCAGAAATGGTTAGAAATGGCCAAAACTGCTTTAAGCAGGTTAGAGATGTGCAAAAATGGGCTAGAAATGGCCAAAAATGGATTCAAGTGGGTAAAGAAATGGGAAAAACTGGGTTAGAAACAGAAAAAAAACTAGCTTAAAACGGGTGGAAAGTGGGCAAAAATGGTTTAGAATGAGTCAAAAATGCATTAAAAGGGTTCTAGACATGCAAAAATGGGATAGAAATGGCCAAAAATGATTTAAAACGGGTTAGAAATGGACAAAAATTGGATTAGAAATGGCCAAAACCGGTTTAAAAAGGGTTAGAGGTAAGCAGAGATGAGTGAGAAATAGCCAAAACCAGCTTAAAAAAGGTTAGAGATGTGCAAAAATGGGTCAGAAATGACCAAAGCTGGCTTAAAATGGGTTAGAAACGGCCAAAAAAGCTTTAAAGCGGGTTACAGATGTGCAAAAACGGGTTAGAAATGGCCTAAGTTGGCCAAAAGCGGGTTAGAAATGGCCAAAAAGGCTTTAAAGCAGGTTAGAGATGTGTGTGCAATGGTTAGAAATGGCAAAAATGGGTTAAAGCAGGTAAGAAATGGGGAAAAGTTGGTTAGAAAGGAAATAGAAAAAACCTTCAAACGAGTGGAAAGTTGGCAAAAATCGTTCAGGTAGAGCAAAAAAAGGCTTAAAAAGGGTTAGAGCTGAGGAAAAATGGGTTATAAATGGCCAAAAGCGGCTTAAAGGTGGTTAGATAGGGGTAAAACTGGGGTAGGAATGGCCAAAAATTGCTTAAAATGGGTTAGAAGTTTGCAAAACTGTGCTAGAAATGGCCCAAAAGGTTTAAATTGGGATAGAAATGGTGAAAAATGGCTTAAAATGCGTTAGGAGTGAGCAAAAATGGGTTAGATATAGCCGAAAACGGTTTAGATCGTGTGAGAAACAGGCAAAAAATGAGTTAGAAAAGAACTAAAAATGGCTTAAAACGGGTTGAGAGCGAGAAAACATCGTGTAGAAAGAGGCAAAAATGGCTTTAAAAGGGTTAGAGATGTGCAAAAATGGGTTAGAAATGGCAAAAAATGGCTTAAAAGGCTTATAGATGTGCCAAAAATGGTTGGAAATGGCCAAAAATGCTTTAAAGCAGGTTAGAGATGTGTAAAAGTGGGTTAGAAATGGCCAAAAATGGATTAAAGCGGGTAATAATTGGGAGAAACTGTGTTAGAAACAGAAAAAAAAAAAAAGCTTAATAAGAGTTGAAGGAGGGCAAAAATGGTTAAGGTATAGCCAAAAAAGGCTTAAAAAGGGTAAGAGATATGCAAAAACTGGGATAGAAATGGCCAAAAAGGCTTTAAAGCAGGTTAGAGATGTGCAAAAACTGGTCAGAAATGGCCAAAAATGGATTAAAGCGGGAGAGAAATGGGAAAAACTGCATTAGAAACAGAAAAAAAAGCATAAAAAGTTTTGAATGAGGGAAAAAAATGGTGAAGATATAGCCCAAAAAGGCTTAAATAGGATTATAGATGTGCAAAAATGGGATAGAAATGGCCAAAAACTCTTTAAAATGTGTTAGAAATGGAGAAAAATGGGTTACAAATGGACAAAAAATGGATAAGAAATGGCCAAAAGTAGCTTAAAAGGGGTTAGAGATGTGCAAAAATGAGTTAGAAATGGCCAAGAATGGCATAAAACAGGTTAAGAATGGCCAAAAATGGGTTAGAAATGGCCAAAAAGGCTTTAAAGCAGGTAAGAGATGTGCAAAAAAAAAAAAAAATAAAATGGTTAGAAGTGGCAAAAAATGGATTAAAGATGGTGAGAAATGCAGAAAACTGGGTTAGAAACGGAAAAAAAAATAGCATAAACCGTGTTGAAAGTGGGGAGAAATGGTTTAGAAAGAACCAAAAATGGCTTTAAAAGGGTTAGAGATTTGCAAAAATGGAATAGAAATGGCCAAAATTTATTTAAAAAGCCTCAAAAATGGGACAAAAAATGCATTAGAAATGGCCAAAACCGGCTTAAAAGGGTTAGAGGTATGCGAGAACGGTTTAGAAAAAGCCAAAATTGGCTTAAAAGGGGCTAGAGATGAGCAAAAAAGGGTTAGAAATGGCCAAAAATAGCTTAAAATGGGTTAGATATAGCCAAAAAAGGGTTAAAATGGGTTAGTAGTGGGTAAAAAAGGGTTAGATGTAGCCGAAAATGGCATAAAACGTGTGAGAACTGGGCCAAAAATGGGTCAGAAAAGAAAAAAAAATGCTTATAATTAGTTGAATGCAGAAGAAAGTGTTTTAGAAAGAGCCAAAAACGGCTTTAAAAGGGTTAGATGTATGCAAAAATGGGTTAGAAATGGCCAAAAACGCCTTAAAATGGGATAGAAATAGTGAAAAATGGCTTAAAATGTGTTAGAAGTGTGTAAAAATGGTTTAGATAAACCCAAAAATGGTTTAAATCGTGTGAGCAATGGGCAAAAAATGAGTTAGAAAAGGAAAGAAAAATGGCTTAAACCAGGTTGAAAGTCAGAAAAAATGGTGTAGAAAGAGCCAAACGTGTCTTTAAAAGGGCTAGAGATGAGCAGAAATGGGTTAGAAATGGCAAAGAATGGCTTAAAAGAGGTTAGAGATGTGCCAGAAATGGTTAGAAATGGCCAAAACTGCTTTAAAGCAGGTTAGAGATGTGCAAAAATGGGCTAGAAATGGCCAAAAATGGATTCAAGTGGGTAAAGAAATGGGGAAAACTGGGTTAGAAACAGAAAAAAAACTAGCTTAAAACGGGTGGAAAGTGGGCAAAAATGGTTTAGAATGAGTCAAAAATGCATTAAAAGGGTTCTAGACATGCAAAAATGGGATAGAAATGGCCAAAAATGATTTAAAAGGGGTTAGAAATGGACAAAAATTGGATTAGAAATGGCCAAAACCGGTTTAAAAAGGGTTAGAGGTAAGCAGAGATGAGTGAGAAATAGCCAAAACCAGCTTAAAAAAGGTTAGAGATGTGCAAAAATGGGTCAGAAATGACCAAAGCTGGCTTAAAATGGGTTAGAAACGGCCAAAAAAGCTTTAAAGCGGGTTACAGATGTGCAAAAAACGGGTTAGAAATGGCCTAAGTTGGCCAAAAGCGGGTTAGAAATGGCCAAAAAGGCTTTAAAGCAGGTTAGAGATGTGTGTGCAATGGTTAGAAATGGCACAAATGGGTTAAAGCAGGTAAGAAATGGGGAAAAGTTGGTTAGAAAGGAAATAGAAAAAACCTTCAAACGAGTGGAAAGTTGGCAAAAATCGTTCAGGTAGAGCAAAAAAAGGCTTAAAAAGGGTTAGAGCTGAGGAAAAATGGGTTATAAATGGCCAAAAGCGGCTTAAAGGTGGTTAGATAGGGGTAAAACTGGGGTAGGAATGGCCAAAAATTGCTTAAAATGGGTTAGAAGTTTGCAAAACTGTGCTAGAAATGGCCCAAAAGGTTTAAATTGGGATAGAAATGGTGAAAAATGGCTTAAAATGCGTTAGGAGTGAGCAAAAATGGGTTAGATATAGCCGAAAACGGTTTAGATCGTGTGAGAAACAGGCAAAAAATGAGTTAGAAAAGAACTAAAAATGGCTTAAAACGGGTTGAGAGCGAGAAAACATCGTGTAGAAAGAGGCAAAAATGGCTTTAAAAGGGTTAGAGATGTGCAAAAATGGGTTAGAAATGGCAAAAAATGGCTTAAAAGGGCTTATAGATGTGCCAAAAATGGTTGGAAATGCCAAAAATGCTTTAAAGCAGGTTAGAGATGTGTAAAAGTGGGTTAGAAATGGCCAAAAATGGATTAAAGCGGGTAATAATTGGGAGAAACTGTGTTAGAAACAGAAAAAAAAAAAAAGCTTAATAAGAGTTGAAGGAGGGCAAAAATGGTTAAGGTATAGCCAAAAAAGGCTTAAAAAGGGTAAGAGATATGCAAAAACTGGGATAGAAATGGCCAAAAAGGCTTTAAAGCAGGTTAGAGATGTGCAAAAACTGGTCAGAAATGGCCAAAAATGGATTAAAGCGGGAGAGAAATGGGAAAAACTGCATTAGAAACAGAAAAAAAGCATAAAAAGTTTTGAATGAGGGAAAAAATGGTGAAGATATAGCCCAAAAAGGCTTAAATAGGATTAGAGATGTGCAAAAATGGGATAGAAATGGCCAAAAACTCTTTAAAATGTGTTAGAAATGGAGAAAAATGGGTTAGAAATGGATAAAAAATGGATAAGAAATGGCCAAAAGTAGCTTAAAAGGGGTTAGAGATGTGCAAAAATGAGTTAGAAATGGCCAAGAATGGCATAAAACAGGTTAAGAACGGCCAAAATTGGGTTAGAAATGGCCAAAAAGGCTTTAAAGCAGGTAAGAGATGTGTAAAAAAAAAAAAAAAAAAAAAAAATGGTTAGAAGTGGCAAAAAATGGATTAAAGATGGTGAGAAATGCAGAAAACTGGGTTAGAAACAGAAAAAAAAATAGCATAAACCGTGTTGAAAGTGGGGAGAAATGGTTTAGAAAGATCCAAAAAATGGCTTTAAAAGGGTTAGAGATTTGCAAAAATGGGATAGAAATGGCCAAAAATGATTTAAAACGGGTTAGAAATGGACAAAAATTGATTAGAAATAGCCAAAACCGGTTTAAAAAGGGTTAGAGGTAAGCAGAGATGAGTGAGAAATAGCCAAAACCAGCTTAAAAAAGGTTAGAGATGTGCAAAAATGGGTCAGAAATGACCAAAGCTGGCTTAAAATGGGTTAGAAACGGCCAAAAAAGCTTTAAAGCGGGTTAGAGATGTGCGAAAACGGGTTAGAAATGGCCTAAGTTGGCCAAAAGCGGGTTAGAAATGGCCAAAAAGGCTTTAAAGCAGGTTAGAGATGTGTGTGCAATGGTTAGAAATGGCAAAAATGGGTTAAAGCAGGTAAGAAATGGGGAAAAGTTGGTTAGAAAGGAAATAGAAAAAACCTTCAAACGAGTGGAAAGTTGGCAAAAATCGTTCAGGTAGAGCAAAAAAAGGCTTAAAAAGGGTTAGAGCTGAGGAAAATTGGGTTATAAATGGCCAAAAGCGGCTTAAAGGTGGTTAGATAGGGGTAAAACTGGGGTAGGAATGGCCAAAAATTGCTTAAAATGGGTTAGAAGTTTGCAAAACTGTGCTAGAAATGGCCCAAAAGGTTTAAATTGGGATAGAAATGGTGAAAAATGGCTTAAAATGCGTTAGGAGTGAGCAAAAATGGGTTAGATATAGCCGAAAACGGTTTAGATCGTGTGAGAAACAGGCAAAAAATGAGTTAGAAAAGAACTAAAAATGGCTTAAAACGGGTTGAGAGCGAGAAAACATCGTGTAGAAAGAGGCAAAAATGGCTTTAAAAGGGTTAGAGATGTGCAAAAATGGGTTAGAAATGGCAAAAAATGGCTTAAAAGGGCTTATAGATGTGCCAAAAATGGTTGGAAATGGCCAAAAATGCTTTAAAGCAGGTTAGAGATGTGTAAAAGTGGGTTAGAAATGGCCAAAAATGGATTAAAGCGGGTAATAATTGGGAGAAACTGTGTTAGAAACAGAAAAAAAAAAAAAAGCTTAATAAGAGTTGAAGGAGGGCAAAAATGGTTAAGGTATAGCCAAAAAAGGCGTAAAAAGGGTTAGAGATATGCAAAAACTGGGATAGAAATGGCCAAAAAGGCTTTAAAGCAGGTTAGAGATATGCAAAAATGGGCTAGAAATGGCCAAAAATGGATTCAAGTGGGTAAAGAAATGGGGAAAACTGGGTTAGAAACAGAAAAAAAACTAGCTTAAAACGGGTGGAAAGTGGGCAAAAATGGTTTAGAATGAGTCAAAAATGCATTAAAAGGGTTCTAGACATGCAAAAATGGGATAGAAATGGCCAAAAATTATTTAAAAGGGGTTAGAAATGGACAAAAATTGGATTAGAAATGGCCAAAACCGGTTTAAAAAGGGTTAGAGGTAAGCAGAGATGAGTGAGAAATAGCCAAAACCAGCTTAAAAAAGGTTAGAGATGTGCAAAAATGGGTCAGAAATGACCAAAGCTGGCTTAAAATGGGTTAGAAACGGCCAAAAAAGCTTTAAAGCGGGTTACAGATGTGCAAAAACGGGTTAGAAATGGCCTAAGTTGGCCAAAAGCGGGTTAGAAATGGCCAAAAAGGCTTTAAAGCAGGTTAGAGATGTGTGTGCAATGGTTAGAAATGGCACAAATGGTTAAAGCAGGTAAGAAATGGGGAAAAGTTGGTTAGAAAGGAAATAGAAAAAACCTTCAAACGAGTGGAAAGTTGGCAAAAATCGTTCAGGTAGAGCAAAAAAAGGCTTAAAAAGGGTTAGAGCTGAGGAAAAATGGGTTATAAATGGCCAAAAGCGGCTTAAAGGTGGTTAGATAGGGGTAAAACTGGGGTA
>NW_027069300.1:0-58456 GCF_037157495.1 Lathamus discolor | reverse complement strand
TACCCTATAGAGACCCTAGGAACCCTATAGAGACCCTACAGAGACCCTAGGGACCCTATAGAGACCCTAGAGAGACACTAGAGACCCTATAGAGACCCTATAGAGACCATATAGAGACCCTAGGAACCCTATAGATGCCCTATAGAGACCCTAGGGACCCTATAGAGACCCTATAGAGACCCTAAAGACCCTATAGAGACCCTATAGAGACCCTAGAGACCCTATAGAGACCCTAGAGAGACCCTAGAGACCCTACAGAGACCCTAGAGAGACCCTAGAGACCCTATAGAGACCCTATAGAGACCCTAGGAACCCTATAGAGACCCTATAGAGACCCTAGAGACCCTATAGAGACCCTATAGAGACCCTAGGAACCCTGTAGAGACCCTATAGAGACCCTAGGGACCCTATAGAGACCCTATAGAGACACTAGAGACCCTATAGTGACCCTATAGAGACCCTAGAGACCCCTATAGAGACCCTAGGGAACCTATAGAGACCCTAGGAACCCTATAGAGACCCTATAGAGACCCTAGGGATCCTATAGAGACCCTATAGAGACCCTAGAGACCCTATAGAGACCCTATAGAGACCCTAGGGACCCTATAGAGACCCTAGAGAGACACTAGAGACCCTATAGAGACCCTATAGAGACCATATAGAGACCCTAGGAACCCTATAGATGCCCTATAGAGACCCTAGGGACCCTATAGAGACCCTATAGAGAACCTAGGAACCCTATAGAGACTTATAGAGACACTAGAGACCCTATAGAGACCCAAGAGACCCTATAGAGACCCTAGAGAGACCCTAGAGAGACCCTAGAGACCCTAGAGAGACCCTATAGAGACACTAGAGACCCTATAGAGACCCTAGGGACCCTATAGAGACCCTAGGAACCCTATAGAGACCCTACAGAGACCCTAGGGACCCTATAGAGACCCTAGAGAGACACAAGAGACCCTATAGAGACACTATAGAGACACTAGAACCCTATAGAGACCGTATAGAGACCCTAGAGACCCTATAGAGACCCTAGAGAGACCCTAGAGACCCTATAGAGACCCTAGAGAGACCCTAGAGACCCTATAGAGACCCTAGAGACACCCTAGAGACCCTATAGAGACCCTAGGGACCCTATAGAGACCCTATAGAGACCCTAGGGACCCTATAGAGATCCTATAGAGACACTAGAGGCCCTATAGAGACCCTATAGAGGGGCCCTAGAGACCCTATAGAGATCCTAGGGAACCTATAGAGACCCTAGGAACCCTATAGAGACCCTAGGACCCTATAGAGTCCCTATAGTGACCCTAGAGACCCTATAGAGACCCTAGGGACCCTATAGAGACCCTAGGAACCCTATAGAGACCCTATAGAGACACTAGAGGCCCTATAGAGACCCTATAGAGGCCCTAGAGACCCTATAGAGACCCTAGGGAACCTATAGAGACCCTAGGAACCCTATAGAGACCCTATAGAGACCCTAGGGACCCTATAGAGACCCTAGAGAGACCCTAGAGACCCTATAGAGACACTAGAGAGACCTTAGAGACCCTATAGAGACCCTAGGGACCCTATAGAGACCCTAGGAACCCCTATAGAGACCATATAGAGACCCTAGGGACCCTATAGAGACCCTATAGAGACCCTAGAGACCCTATAGAGACCTATAGAGACCCCTAGGGACCCTATAGAGACCCTATAGAGACCCTAGGGACCCTATAGAGACCCTATAGAGACCCTAGAGACCCTATAGAGACCCTATAGAGACCCTATAGAGACCCTAGGGACCCTATAGAGACCCTATAGAGACACTAGAGACCCTATAGAGACCCTATAGAGACCCTAGGAACCCTATAGAGACCGTATAGAGACCCTAGATACCCTATAGAGACCCTATAGAGACCCTAGAGACCCTATAGAGACCCTAGAGAGACCCTAGAGACCCTATAGAGACCCTAGGAACCCTATAGAGACCCTATAGGGACCCAAGAGACCTATAGAGACCCTAGAGAGACCCTAGAGACCTATAGAGACCCTAGGGACCCTATAGAGACCCTAGGAACCCTATAGAGACCCTATAGAGACCCTAGGGACCCTATAGAGACCCTATAGAGACACTAGAGACCCTATAGAGTCCCTATAGACACCCCTAGTGACCCTATAGAGACCCTATAGAGACCCTAGGACCCCTATAGAGACCGTACAGTGACCCTAGAGACCCTATAGAGACCCTATAGAGACCCTAGGGACCCTATAGAGACCCTAGAACCCTATAGAGACTCTATAGAGACCCTAGGGACCCTATAGAGACCCTATAGAGACACTAGAGACCCTATAGAGACCCTATAAGACCCTAGAGACCCTATAGAGACCCTAGGGACCCTACAGAGACCCTATAGTGACCCTAGGGACCCTATAGAGACCCTATAGAGACACTAGAGACCCTATAGAGACCCTATAGAGAACCTAGAGACACTATAGAGACCCTAGAGACCCTATAGAGACCCCTATAGAGACCCTATAGAGACCCTAGGGACCCTATAGAGACCCTATAGAGGCCCTAGAGACCCTAGAGAGACCCTAGAGAGACCCTAGAGACCCTATAGAGACCATATAGAGACCCTAGAGACCCCTTTAGAGACCCTATAGAGACCCTATAGAGACCCTAAGGGACGCTATAGAGACCCTATAGAGACACTAGAGACCCTTATAGAGACCCTAGAGACCCTATAGAGACCCTATAGAGACCCTAGGAACCCTATAGAGACCGTATAGAGACCCTAGAGACAATATAGAGACCCTATAGAGACCCCTAGAGACACTGTAGAGACTCTAGAGAGATCCTAGGACCCTATAGACCCTATAGAGACCCTAGGGACCCTATAGAGACCCTATAGAGACCGTATAGAGACCCTAGATACCCTATAGAGACCCTAGAGAGACCCTAGGGACCCTATAGAAACCTATAGAGACACTAGAGACCCTATAGAGCACCATAGAGACCCTAGGAACCTATAGAGACCCTATAGAGACCCTAGGGACCCTATAGAGACCTATAGAGACACTAGAGACCCTATAGAGCACCATAGAGACCCTACGAACCCTATAGAGACCCTATAGAGACACTAGGGACCCTATAGAGACCCTATAGAGACACTAGAGACCCTATAGAGACCCTATAGAGACCCTAGAGACCCTATAGAGACCCTAGAGAGACCCTAGAGACCCTATAGAGACCCTAGAGACCCTATAGACACCCTAGAGAGACCCTAGGAACCCTATAGAGACCCTATAGAGACCCTAGGGACCCTATAGAGACCCTATAGAGACCCTAGGAACCCTATAGAGAACCTATAGAGACCCTAGGGACCCTATAGAGACCTTATAGAGACCGTATAGAGACCCTAGAGACCCTATAGAGACCCTAGGGAACCTATAGAGTCCCTAGGAACCCTATAGAGACCCTATAGAGACCCTAGAGACCCTATAGAGACCCTAGAGAGACCCTAGAGACCCTATAGAGACCCTAGGAACCCCTATAGAGACCCTATAGAGACCCAAGGGACCCTATAGAGACCCTATAGAGCCCTAGAGACCCTATAGAGACCCAATAGAGACCCTAGGGACCCTATAGAGACCCTAGGAACCCTATAGAGACCCTATAGAGACCCTAGGGACCCTATAGAGACCCTATAGAGACCCTAGAGACCATATAGAGACCCTATAGAGACCCCTATAGAGACCCTAGGGACCCTATAGAGACCCTATAGAGACCACTAGAGACCCTATAGAGACCCTATAGAGACCCTAGGAACCCTATAGAGACCGTATAGAGACCCTAGATACCCTATAGAGACCCTAAGAGACCCTAGAGACCCTATAGAGACCCCTAGAGAGACCCTAGAGACCCCTATAGAGACCCTAGGAACCCTATAGAGACCCTATAGGGACCCAAGAGACCCTATAGAGACCCTAGAGAGACCCTAGAGACCCTATAGAGACCCTATAGAGACCCTAGAGACCCTATAGAGACCCTAGGGACCCTATAGAGACCCTAGGAACCCTATAGAGACCCTATAGAGACCCTAGGGGACCCTATAGAGACCCCTATAGAGACACTAGAGACCCTATAGAGACCCTATAGACACCCTAGTGACCCTATAGAGACCCTATAGAGACCCTAGGAACCCTATAGAGACCGTACAGTGACCCTAGAGACCCTATAGAGACCCTATAGAGACCCTAGGGACCCTATAGAGACCCTAGGAACCCTATAGAGACTCTATAGAGACCCTAGTAACCCTATAGAGACCCTATAGAGACCCTATAGAGACCCTAGAGACCCTATAGAGACCCTAGGGACCCTACAGAGACCCTATAGTGACCCTAGGGACCCTATAGAGACCCTATAGAGACACTAGAGGACCCTATAGAGACCCTATAGAGAACCTAGAGACACTATAGAGACCCTAGAGACCCTATAGAGACCCTATAGAGACCCTATAGAGACCCTAGGACCCTATAGAGACCCTATAGAGGCCCCTAGAGACCCTAGAGAGACCTAGAGAGACCCTAGAGACCCTATAGAGACCATATAGAGACCCTAGAGACCCTTTAGAGACCCTATAGAGACCCTATAGAGACCCTAGGGACGCTATAGAGGACCCTATAGAGACACTAGAGACCCTATAGAGACCCTAGAGACCCTATAGAGACCCTATAGAGACCCTAGGAACCCTATAGAGACCGTATAGAGACCCTAGAGACCATATAGAGACCCTATAGAGACCCTAGAGACACTATAGAGACTCTAGAGAGATCCTAGGGGACCCTATAGACCCTATAGAGACCCTAGAGACCCTATAGAGACCCTATAGAGACCCTAGAGACCCTATAGAGACCACCTAGAGAGACCCTAGAGACCTATAGAGACCCTAGGAACCTATAGAGACCCTATAGGACCCAAGAGACCCTAGAGAGACCCTAGAGAGACCTAGAGACCCTATAGAGACCCTATAGAGACCCTAGAGACCCTATAGAGACCCTAGGGACCCTATAGAGACCCCTAGGAACCCTATAGAGACCCTATAGAGACCTAGGGACCCTATAGAGACCTATAGAGACACTAGAGACCCTATAGAGACCCTATAGACACCCTAGTGACCTATAGAGACCCTATAGAGACCCTAGGAACCCTATAGAGACCGTACAGTGACCCCTAGAGACCCCCTATGAGAGACCCTATAGAGACCCTAGGGACCCCTATAGAGACCCTAGGAACCCTATAGAGACTCTATAGAGACCCTAGGGACCCTATAGAGACCCTATAGAGACACTAGAGACCCTATAGAGACCCTATAGAGACCCTAGAGACCCTATAGAGACCCTAGGGACCCTACAGAGACCCTATAGTGACCCTAGGGACCCTATAGAGACCCTATAGAGACCCTAGAGACCCTATAGAGACCCTATAGAGAACCTAGAGACACTATAGAGACCCTAGAGACCCTATAGAGACCCTATAGAGACCCTATAGAGACCCTAGGGACCCTATAGAGACCCTATAGAGGCCCTAGAGACCCTAGAGAGACCCTAGAGAGACCCTAGAGACCCTATAGAGACCATATAGAGACCCTAGAGACCCTTTAGAGACCCTATAGAGACCCTATAGAGACCCTAGGGACGCTATAGAGACCCTATAGAGACACAAGAGACCCTATAGAGACCCTAGAGACCCTATAGAGGACCCTATAGAGACCCTAGGAACCCTATAGAGACCGTATAGAGACCCTAGAGACCATATAGAGACCCTATAGAGACCCTAGAGACACTATAGAGACTCTAGAGAGCATCCTAGGGACCCCTATAGACCTATAGAGACCCTAGGGACCCTATAGAGGACCCTATAGAGACCGTATAGAGACCCTAGATACCCTATAGAGACCCTAGAGAGACCCTAGGGACCTATAGAAACCCTATAGAACTAGAGACCCTATAGAGCACCATCAGAGACCCTAGGAACCCTATAGAGACCCTATAGAGACCCTAGGGACCCTATAGAGACCCTATAGAGACACTAGAGACCCTATAGAGCACCATAGAGACCCTACGAACCTATAGAGACCCTATAGAGACACTAGGGACCCTATAGAGACCCTATAGAGACCCTAGAGACCCTATAGAGACCCTATAGAGACCCTAGAGACCCTATAGAGACCCTAGAGAGACCCTAGAGACCCTATAGAGACCCTAGAGACCCTATAGACACCCTAGAGAGACCCTAGGAACCCTATAGAGACCCTATAGAGACCCTAGGGACCCTATAGAGGACCCTATAGAGACCCTAGGAACCCATATAGAGACCCTATAGAGACCCTAGGGACCCTATAGAGACCCTATAGAGACCGTATAGAGACCCTAGAGACCCTATAGAGACCCTAGGAACCTATAGAGTCCCTAGAACCCTATAGAGACCCTATAGAGACCCTAGAGACCCTATAGAGACCCGTAGAGGACCTAGAGACCCTATAGAGACCCTAGGAACCCTATAGAGACCTAGAGACCCTATAGACCCTATAGAGCCCCTAGAGACCCTATAGAGACCCAATAGAGACCCTAGGAACCCTATAGAGACCCTATAGAGACCCTAGGGACCCTATAGAGACCCCTATAGAGACACTAGAGACCCTATAGAGACCCTATAGAGACCCTGGAGACCCAATAGAGACCCCTAGGGAACCTATAGAGACCCTAGGAACCCTATAGAGACCCAATAGAGACCCTAGGGATCCTATAGAGGACCCTATAGAGACCCTAGAGACCCTATAGAGACCCTATAGAGACCATAGGGAACCTATAGGAGACCCCTAGGAACTCTATAGAGACCCTATAGGGACCTCTAGGGATCCTATAGAGACCCTATAGAGACCCTAGGGACCCCTATAGAGATCCTATAGAGACACTAGAGACCCTATAGAGACCCAAGAGACCTAGAGAGACCCTAGAGAGACCCTAGAGACCCATATAGAGACCCTAGGAACCCTATAGAGACACTATAAGAGACCCTAGGGACCCTATAGAGACCCTAGGAACCCTATAGAGACCCTATAGAGGATCCCTAGAGACCCTATAGAGACCCTAGGGACCCTTATAGAGACCCTATAGAGACCCTAGGGACCCTATAGAGACCCTATAGAGACACTAGAGGCCCTATAGAGACCCTATAGAGGCCCTAGAGACCGTATAGAGATCCTAGGGAACCTATAGAGACCCTAGGAACCCTATAGAGACCCTATAGAGACACCAGGGACCCTATAGAGTCCCTATAGTGACCCTAGAGACCCTATAGAGACCCTAGGGACCCTATAGAGACCCTAGGAACCCTATAGAGACCCTATAGAGACCCTATAGAGACCCTAGGAACCCTATAGAGACCCTTAGAGAACTAGAGACCCCTATAGAGACCCTAGGGACCTATAGAGACCCTAGGAACCCAATAGAGACCCTACAGAGACCCTAGGGACCCTATAGAGACCCTAGAGAGACACAAGAGACCCTATAGAGACACTATAGAGGACACTAGAGACCCTATAGAGACCCTATAGAGACCCTAGGAACCCTATAGAGACCGTATAGAGACCCTAGAGACCCTATAGAGACCCTAGAGAGACCCTAGAGACCCTATAGAGACCCTAGAGAGACCCTAGAGACCCTATAGAGACCTAGAGAGACCCTAGAGACCCTATAGAGACCCTAGGGACCCTATAGAGACCCTATAGAGACCCTAGGGACCCCTATAGAGATCCTATAGAGACACTAGAGGCCCTATAGAGACCCTATAGAGGCCCTAGAGACCCTATAGAGATCCTAGGGAACCTATAGAGACCCCTAGGAACCCTATAGAGACCCTAGGGACCCTATAGAGTCCCTATAGTGACCCTAGAGACCCTATAGAGACCCTAGGGACCCTATAGAGACCCTAGGAACCCTATAGAGACCCTATAGAGACACTAGAGGCCCTATAGAGACCCTATAGAGGCCCTAGAGACCCTATAGAGACCCTAGGGAACCTATAGAGACCCTAGGAACCCTATAGAGACCCTATAGAGACCCTAGGGACCCTATAGAGACCCTAGAGAGACCCTAGAGACCCTATAGAGGACACTAGAGAGACCTTAGAGACCCTATAGAGACCCTAGGGACCCCTATAGAGACCCTAGGAACCCTATAGAGACATATAGAGACCCTAGGGACCCTATAGAGACCCTATAGAGACCCTAGAGACCCTATAGAGACCCTATAGAGACCCTAGGGACCCTATAGAGACCCTATAGAGACCCTAGGAACCCTATAGAGACCCTATAGAGACCCTAGGGACCCTATAGAGACCCTATAGAGACCCTAGAGACCCTATAGAGACCCTATAGAGACCCTATAGAGACCCTAGGGACCCTATAGAGACCCTATAGAGACACTAGAGACCCTATAGAGACCCTATAGAGACCCTAGGAACCCTATAGAGACCGTATAGAGACCCTAATACCCTATAGAGACCCTAGAGAGACCCTAGAGACCCTATAGAGACCCTAGAGAGACCCTAGAGACCCTATAGAGACCCTAGGAACCCTATAGAGACCCTATTAGGGACCCAAGAGACCCTATAGAGACCCTAGAGAGACCCTAGAGACCCTATAGAGACCCTATAGAGACCCTAGAGACCCTATAGAGACCCTAGGGACCCTATAGAGACCCTAGGAACCCTATAGAGACCCTATAGAGACCCTAGGGACCCTATAGAGACCCTATAGAGGACACTAGAGGACCCTATAGAGACCCTATAGACACCCTAGTGACCCTATAGAGACCCTATAGAGACCCTAGGACCCCTATAGAGACCGTACAGTGACCCTAGAGACCCTATAGAGACCCTATAGAGACCCTAGGGACCCTAAAGAGACCCTAGGAACCCTATAGAGACTCTATAGAGACCCTAGGGACCCTATAGAGACCCTATAGAGACACTAGAGACCCTATAGAGACCCTATAGAGACCCTAGAGACCCTATAGAGACCCTAGGACCCTACAGAGACCCTATAGTGACCCTAGGGACCCTATAGAGACCCTATAGAGACACTAGAGACCCTATAGAGACCCTAAGAGAACCTAGAGACACTATAGAGACCCTAGAGACCCTATAGAGACCCTATAGAGACCCTATAGAGACCCTAGGGACCCTATAGAGACCCTATAGAGGCCCTAGAGACCCTAGAGAGACCCTAGAGAGACCCTAGAGACCCTATAGAGGACCATATAGAGACCCTAGAGACCCTTTAGAGACCCTATAGAGACCCTATAGAGACCCTAGGGGACGCTATAGAGACCCTATAGAGACACTAGAGACCCTATAGAGACCCTAGAGACCCTATAGAGGACCCTATAGAGACCCTAGGAACCCTATAGAGACCGTATAGAGACCCTAGAGACCATATAGAGACCCTATAGAGACCCTAGAGACACTGTAGAGACTCTAGAGAGATCCTAGGGACCCTATAGACCCTATAGAGACCCTAGGGACCCTATAGAGACCCTATAGAGACCGTATAGGAGACCCTAGATACCCTATAGAGACCCTAGAGAGACCCTAGGGACCTATAGAAACCCTATAGAGACACTAGAGACCCTATAGAGCACCATAGAGACCCCTAGGAACCCTATAGAGACCCTATAGAGACCCTAGGACCCTATAGAGACCCTATAGAGACCTAGAGACCCTATAGAGCACCATAGAGACCCTACGAACCTATAGAGACCCTATAGAGACACTAGGACCCTATAGAGACCCTATAGAGACACTAGAGACCCTATAGAGACCCTATAGAGACCCTAGAGACCCTATAGAGACCCTAGAGAGACCCTAGAGACCCTATAGAGACCCTAGAGACCCTATAGACACCTAGAGAGACCCTAGGAACCCTCTAGAGACCCCTATAGAGACCCTAGGACCCTATAGAGACCCTATAGAGACCCTAGAACCCTATAGAGAACCTATAGAGACCCTAGGGACCCTATAGAGACCCTATAGAGACCGTATAGAGACCCTTAGAGACCCTATAGAGACCCTAGGGAACCTATAGAGTCCCTAGGAACCCTATAGAGACCCTATAGAGACCCTAGAGACCCTAAGAGACCCTAGAGAGACCCTAGAGACCTATAGAGACCCTAGGAACCCTATAGAGACCTATAGAGACCCAAGGACCCTATAGAGACCCTATAGAGCCCCTAGAGACCCTATAGAGACCCAATAGAGACCCTAGGGACCCTATAGAGACCCTAGGAACCCTATAGAGACCCTATAGAGACCCTAGGGACCCTATAGAGACCCTATAGAGACCCTAGAGACCCTATAGGAGACCCTATAGAGACCCTATAGAGACCCTAGGGACCCTATAGAGACCCTATAGAGACACTAGAGACCCTATAGAGACCCCTATAGAGGACCCTAAGGAGACCCTATAGAGACCGTATAGAGACCCTAGATACCCTATAGAGACCCAGAGAGACCCTAGAGACCCTATAGAGACCCTAGAGAGACCTAGAGACCCTATAGACCCTAGGAACCCTATAGAGACCCCTATAGGGACCCAAGAGACCCTTAGACCCTAGAGAGACCCTAGAGACCCTATAGAGACCCTATAGAGACCCTAGAGACCCTATAGAGACCCTAGGGACCCTATAGAGACCCTAGGAACCCTATAGAGACCCTATAGAGACCCTAGGGACCCTATAGAGACCCTATAGAGACACTAGAGACCCTATAGAGACCCTATAGACACCCTAGTGACCCTATAGAGACCCTATAGAGACCCTAGGAACCCTATAGAGACCGTACAGTGACCCTAGAGACCCTATAGAGACCCTATAGAGACCCTAGGGACCCTATAGAGACCCTAGGAACCCTATAGAGACTCTATAGAGACCCTAGTAACCCTATAGAGACCCTATAGAGACCCTATAGAGACCCTAGAGACCCTATAGAGACCCTAGGGACCCTACAGAGACCCTATAGTGACCCTAGGACCCTATAGAGACCCTATAGAGACACTAGAGACCCTATAGAGACCCTATAGAGAACCTAGAGACACTATAGAGACCCTAGAGACCCTATAGAGACCCTATAGAGACCCTATAGAGACCCTATAGAGACCCTAGGGACGCTATAGAGACCCTATAGAGACACTAGAGACCCTATAGAGACCCTAGAGACCCTATAGAGACCCTATAGAGACCCTAGGAACCCTATAGAGACCGTATAGAGACCCTAGAGACCATATAGAGACCCTATAGAGACCCTAGAGACACTATAGAGACTCTAGAGAGATCCTAGGGACCCTATAGACCCTATAGAGACCCTAGGGACCCTATAGAGACCCTATAGAGACCCTAGGAACCCTATAGAGACCGTATAGAGACCCTAGATACCCTATAGAGACCCTAGAGAGACCCTAGAGACCCTATAGAGACCCTAGAGAGACCCTAGAGACCCTATAGAGACCCTAGGAACCCTATAGAGACCCTATAGGGACCCAAGAGACCCTAGAGAGACCCTAGAGAGACCCTAGAGACCCTATAGAGACCCTATAGAGACCCTAGAGACCCTATAGAGACCCTAGGGACCCTATAGAGACCCTAGGAACCCTATAGAGACCCTATAGAGACCCTAGGGACCCTATAGAGACCCTATAGAGACACTAGAGACCCTATAGAGACCCTATAGACACCCTAGTGACCCCATAGAGACCCTATAGAGACCCTAGGAACCCTATAGAGACCGTACAGTGACCTAGAGACCCTATAGAGACCCTATAGAGACCCTAGGGACCCTATAGAGACCCTAGGAACCCTATAGAGACTCTATAGAGACCCTAGGGACCCTATAGAGACCCTATAGAGACACTAGAGACCCTATAGAGACCCTATAGAGACCCTAGAGACCCTATAGAGACCCTAGGGACCCTACAGAGACCCTATAGTGACCCTAGGGACCCTATAGAGACCCTATAGAGACCCTAGAGACCCTATAGAGACCCTATAGAGAACCTAGAGACACTATAGAGACCCTAGAGACCCTATAGAGACCCTATAGAGACCCTATAGAGACCCTAGGGACCCTATAGAGACCCTATAGAGGCCCTAGAGACCCTAGAGAGACCCTAGAGAGACCCTAGAGACCCTATAGAGACCATATAGAGACCCTAGAGACCCTTTAGAGACCCTATAGAGACCCTATAGAGACCCTAGGGACGCTATAGAGACCCTATAGAGACACTAGAGACCCTATAGAGACCCTAGAGACCCTATAGAGACCCTATAGAGACCCTAGGAACCCTATAGAGACCGTATAGAGACCCTAGAGACCATATAGAGACCCTATAGAGACCTAGAGACACTATAGAGACTCTAGAGAGATCCTAGGGACCCTATAGACCCTATAGAGACCCTAGGGACCCTATAGAGACCCTATAGAGACCGTATAGAGACCCTAGATACCCTATAGAGACCCTAGAGAGACCCTAGGGACCCTATAGAAACCCTATAGAGACACTAGAGACCCTATAGAGCACCATAGAGACCCTAGGAACCCTATAGAGACCCTATAGAGACCCTAGGGACCCTATAGAGACCCTATAGAGACACTAGAGACCCTATAGAGCACCATAGAGACCCTACGAACCCTATAGAGACCCTATAGAGACACTAGGGACCCTATAGAGACCCTATAGAGACCCTAGAGACCCTATAGAGACCCTATAGAGACCCTAGAGACCCTATAGAGACCCTAGAGAGACCCTAGAGACCCTATAGAGACCCTAGAGACCCTATAGACACCCTAGAGAGACCCTAGGAACCCCATAGAGACCCTATAGAGACCCTAGGACCCTATAGAGACCCTATAGAGACCCTAGGAACCCTATAGAGACCCTATAGAGACCCTAGGGACCCTATAGAGACCCTATAGAGACACTAGAGACCCTATAGAGACCCTATAGAGACCCTGGAGACCCAATAGAGACCCTAGGGAACCTATAGAGACCCTAGGAACCCTATAGAGACCCAATAGAGACCCTAGGGATCCTATAGAGACCCTATAGAGACCCTAGAGACCCTATAGAGACCCTATAGAGACCATAGGGAACCTATAGAGACCCTAGGAACTCTATAGAGACCCTATAGGGACCCTAGGGATCCTATAGAGACCCTATAGAGACCCTAGGGACCCTATAGAGATCCTATAGAGACACTAGAGACCCTATAGAGACCCAAGAGACCCTAGAGAGACCCTAGAGAGACCCTAGAGACCCTATAGAGACCCTAGGAACCCTATAGAGACACTATAGAGACCCTAGGGACCCTATAGAGACCCTAGGAACCCTATAGAGACCCTATAGAGACCCTAGAGACCCTATAGAGACCCTAGGGACCCTATAGAGACCCTATAGAGACCCTAGGGACCCTATAGAGACCCTATAGAGACACTAGAGGCCCTATAGAGACCCTATAGAGGCCCTAGAGACCGTATAGAGATCCTAGGGAACCTATAGAGACCCTAGGAACCCTATAGAGACCCTATAGAGACACCAGGGACCCTATAGAGTCCCTATAGTGACCCTAGAGACCCTATAGAGACCCTAGGGACCCTATAGAGACCCTAGGAACCCTATAGAGACCCTATAGAGACCCTATAGAGACCCTAGGAACCCTATAGAGACCCTATAGAGAAACTTGAGACCCTATAGAGACCCTATAGAGACACTAGGAAACGTATAGAGACCGTATAGAGACCCTAGAGACCCTATAGAGACCCTATAGAGACCCTAGAGACCCTAGAGAGACCCTAGAGAGACCCTAGAGACCCTATAGAGACCCTATAGAGACCCTAGGGACCCTATAGAGACCCTAGGAACCCTATAGAGACCCTATAGAGACCCTAGGACCCTATAGAGACCCTATAGAGACCCTAGGAACCCTATAGAGACCCTATAGAGACCCTAGGGACCCTATAGAGACCCTATAGAGACACTAGAGACCCTATAGAGAACCTATAGAGACCCTAGAGTCCCTATAGAGACACTAGAGAGACCCTAGAGACCCTATAGAGACCCTAGGGACCCTATAGAGACCCTATAGAGACCCTAGAGACCCTATAGAGACCCTATAGAGAACCTAGGAACCCTATAGAGACCCTATAGAGACACTAGGGACCCTATAGAGACCCTATAGAGACACTAGAGACCCTATAGAGACCCTATAGAGACCCTAGAGACCCTATAGAGACCCTAGGGAGACCCTAGAGACCCTATAGAGACACTAGGTACCATATAGAGACCCTAGGAACCCTATAGAGACCCTATAGAGACCCTAGGGACCCTATAGAGAACCCTACAGAGGCCCTAGAGACCCTATAGAGACCCTATAGAGACCCTAGGAACCCTATAGAGACCGTATAGAGACCCTAGAGACCCTATAGAGACCCTAGAGAGACCCTAGAGACCCTATAGAGACCCTAGAGAGACCCTAGAGACCCTATAGAGACCCTAGAGAGACCCTAGAGACCCTATAGAGACACTAGGGACCCTATAGAGATCCTATAGAGACCCTAGGGACCCTATAGAGACCCTATAGAGACACTAGAGACCCTATAGAGACCCTATAGAGGCCCTAGAGACCCTATAGAGACCCTAGGGAACCTATAGAGACCTTATAGAGACACTAGAGACCCTATAGAGACCCTATAGAGACCCTAGGAAACCTATAGAGACCGTATAGAGACCCTAGAGACCCTATAGAGACCCTATAGAGACCCTAGAGACCCTATAGAGACCCCAGAGAGACCCTAGAGACCCTATAGAGACCCTAGAGAGACCTTAGAGACCCTATAGAGACCCTAGGGACCCTATAGAGACCCTAGGAACCCTATAGATACCCTATAGAGACCCTAGGGACCCTATAGAGACCCTATAGAGACCCTAGAGACCCTATAGAGACCCTAGGGACCCTATAGAGACCCTAGGAACCCTATAGAGACCCTATAGAGACCCTTGGGACCCTATAGAGACCCTATAGAGACCCTAGAGACCCTATAGAGACCCTATAGAGACCCTATAGAGACCCTAGGACCCTATAGAGACACTATAGAGACCCTAGAGACCCTATAGAGACCCTAGAGAGACCCTAGAGAGACCCTAGAGACCCTATAGAGACCCTAGGGATCCTATAGAGACCCTATAGAGACCCTAGGGACCCTATAGAGACCCTATAGAGACACTAGATGCCCTATAGAGACCCTATAGAAGCCCTAGAGATCCTATAGAGACCCTAGGGAACCTATAGAGACCCTAGGAACCCGATAGAGACCCTATAGAGACACTAGGGACCCTATAGAGTCCCTATAGTGACCCTAGAGACCCTATAGAGACACTAGGGACCCTATAGAGACCCTAGGAACCCTATAGAGACCCTATAGAGACCCTATAGAGACCCTAGGGACCCTATAGAGACCCTAGAGAGACCCTAGAGACACTATAGAGACCCTATGAACCCTATAGAGACCCTATAGAGAACCTAGAGACCCTATAGAGACCCTAGAGAGACCCTAGAGACCCTATAGAGACCCTAGAGAGACCCTAGAGACCCTATAGAGACCCTAGGGACCCTATAGAGACCCTAGGGACCCTATAGAGACCCTATAGAGGCCCTAGAGACCCTATAGAGACCCTATAGAGACCCTAGGAACCCTATAGAGACCCTAGAGAGACCCTAGAGACCCTATAGAGACCCTAGAGAGACCCTAGAGACCCTATAGAGACCCTAGAGAGACCCTAGAGACCCTATAGAGACCCTATAGAGACAATAGGGACCCTATAGAGACCCTATAGAGACATTAGAGGCCCTATAGAGACCCTATAGAGGCCCTAGAGACCCTATAGAGACCCTAGGGAACCTATAGAGACCCTAGGAACCCTATAGAGACCCTATAGAGACCCTATAGAGACCCTAGGGACCCTATAGAGACCCTATAGAGACACTAGAGACCCTATAGAGACCCTATAGAGACCCTAGGAAACCTATAGAGACCGTATAGAGACCCTAGAGACCCTATAGAGACCCTATAGAGACCCTAGGAACCCTATAGAGACCCTATAGAGACCCTAGGGACCCTATAGAGACCCTAGGAACCCTATAGATACCCTATAGAGACCCTAGGGACCCTATAGAGACCCTATAGAGACCCTAGAGACCCTATAGAGACCCTATAGAGACCCTAGGAACCCTATAGAGACCCTATAGAGACCCTAGGGACCCTATAGAGACCCTATAGAGACCCTAGAGACCCTATAGAGACCCTATAGAGACCCTGGAGACCCTATAGAGACCCTAGGGAACCCATAGAGACCCTAGGAACCCTATAGAGACCCTATAGAGACCCTAGGGATCCAATAGAGACCCTATAGAGACCCTAGAGACCCTATAGAGACACTATAGAGACCCTAGGGAACCTATAGAGACCCTAGGAACCCTATAGAGACCCTAGGAACCCTATAGAGACCCTAGGAACCCTATAGAGACCCTATAGATACCCTAGAGACCCTATAGACACCCTAGAGAGACCCTAGAGACACTATAGAGACCCTAGAGAGACCCTAGAGACACTATAGAGACCCTAGGGACCCTATAGAGACCCTAGGGACCCTATAGAGAACCTAGGAACCCTATAGAGACCCTATAGAGACCCTAGGGACCCTATAGAGACCCTCTAGAGGCCTTAGAGACCCTATAGAGACCCTATAGAGACACTAGGAACCCTATAGAGACCGTATAGAGACCCTAGAGAGACCCTAGAGACCCTATAGAGACCCTAGAGAGACCCTAGAGTCCCTATAGAGACCCTAGAGAGACCCTAGAGACCCTATAGAGACCCTAGGGACCCTATAGAGACCCTATAGAGACACTAGAGGCCCTATAGAGACCCTATAGAGGCCCTAGAGACCCTATAGAGAACCTAGGGAACCTATAGAGACCCTAGGAACCCTATAGAGACCCTATAGAGACCCAAGGGACCCTATAGAGTCCCTATAGTGACCCTAGAGACCCTATAGAGACCCTAGGGACCCTATAGAGACCCTAGGAACCCTATAGAGACCCTATAGAGACACTATAGAGACCCTAGGGACCCTATAGAGACCCTATAGAGACACTAGAGACCCTATAGAGACCCTATAGAGACCCTAGGAAACCTATAGAGACCGTATAGAGACCCTAGAGACCCTATAGAGACCCTATAGAGACCCTAGAGACCCTATAGAGACCCTAGAGAGACCCTAGAGACCCTATAGAGACCCTAGAGAGACCTTAGAGACCCTACAGAGACCCTAGGGACCCTATAGAGACCCTAGGAACCCTATAGATACCCTATAGAGACCCTAGGGACCCTATAGAGACCCTATAGAGACCCTAGAGACCGTATAGAGACCCTATAGAGACCCTAGGAACCCTATAGAGACCCTATAGAGACCCTACGGACCCTATAGAGACCCTATAGAGACACTAGAGACCCTATAGAGACCCTATAGAGACCCTGGAGACCCTATTGAGACCCTAGGGAACCTATAGAGACCCTAGGAACCCTATAGAGACCCTATAGAGACCCTAGGGATCCTATAGAGACCCTATAGAGACCCTAGAGACCCTATAGAGACACTATAGAGACCCTAGGGATCCTATAGAGACCCTATAGAGACCCTAGAGACCCTATAGAGACCCTATAGAGACCCTAGGGTTCCTATAGAGACACTATAGAGACCCTAGGGACCCTATAGAGATCCTATAGAGACACTAGAGATCCTATAGAGACCCAAGAGACCCTATAGAGACCCTAGAGATACCCTAGAGACCCTATAGAGACCCTAGGAACCCTATAGAGACCCTATAGAGACCCTAGGGACCCTATAGAGACCCTAGGAACCCTATAGAGACCCTATAGAGACCCTAGGGACCCTATAGAGACCCTATAGAGACACTAGAGACCCTATAGAGACCCTATAGAGACCCTAGAGACCCTATAGAGACCCTAGGGACCCTATAGAGACCCTAGGAACCCTATAGAGACCATATAGAGACACTAGGGACCCTATAGAGACCCTATAGAGACCCTAGAGACCCTATAGAAACCCTATAGAGACCCTATAGAGACACTAGGGACCCTATAGAGACCCTATAGAGACACTAGAGACCCTATAGAGACCCTATAGAGACCCTAGGAACCCTATAGAGACCGTATAGAGAACCTAGAGACCCTATAGAGACCCTATAGAGACCCTAGAGACCCTAGAGAGACCCTAGAGAGACCCTAGAGACCCTATAGAGACCCTAGGAACCCTATAGAGACCCTATAGAGACCCTAGGGACCCTATAGAGACCCTAGGGACCCTATAGAGACCCTAGGAACCCTATAGAGACCCTATTGAGACCCTAGGAACCCTATAGAGACCCTATAGAGAACCTAGGGACCCTATAGAGACCCTATAGAGACACTAGAGACCCTATAGAGACCCTATAGACACCCTAGTGACCCTATAGAGACCCTATAGAGTCCCTAGGAACCCTATAGAGACCGTACAGTGACCCTAGAGACCCTATAGAGACCCTATAGAGACCCTAGGGACCCTATAGAGACCCTAGGAACCCTATAGAGACCCTATAGAGACCCTAGGGACCCTATAGAGACCCTATAGAGGACCCTAGAGACCCTATAGAGACCCTAGAGAGATCCTAGAGACCCTATAGAGACCCTAGAGAGACCTTAGAGACCCTATAGAGACCCTAGGGACCCTATAGAGACCCTATACAGACGCTAGGGACCCTATAGAGACCCTAGAGAGACACTAGAGACCCTATAGAGACCCTATAGGGACCCTAGAGACCCTATAGAGACCCTATAGAGACCCTAGAGACCCTATAGAGACACTATAGAGACCCTAGGGAACCTATAGAGACCCTAGGAACCCTATAGAGACCCTATAGAGACCCTAGGGATCCTATAGAGACACTATAGAGACCCTATGGACCATATAGAGATCCCATAGAGACACTAGAGACCCTATAGAGACCCAAGAGACCCTATAGAGACCCTAGAGAGACCCTAGAGACCCTATAGAGACCCTAGGAACCCTATAGAGACCCTATAGAGACCCTAGGGACCCTATAGAGACACTAGGAACCCTATAGAGACCCTATAGAGACCCTAGGGACCCTATAGAGACCCTATAGAGACACTAGAACCCTATAGAGACACTATAGAGACCCTAGAGACCCTATAGAGACCCTAGGGACCCTATAGAGACCCTAGGAACCCTATAGAGACCATATAGAGACCCTAGAGACCCTATAGAGACCCTATAGAGACCCTATAGAGACCCTAGGGACCCTATAGAGACCCTATAGAGACCCTAGAGACCCTATAGAGACCCTAGAGAGACCCTAGAGACCCTATAGAGACCCTAGGAACCCTATAGAGACCCTATAGAGAACCTAGGGACCCTATAGAGACCCTAGGAACCCTATAGAGACCCTATAGAGACCCTAGGTACCCTATAGAGACCCTATAGGTACCCAAGAGACCCTATAGAGACCCTAGAGTGACCCTAGAGACCCTATAGAGACCCTAGGGACCCTATAGAGACCCTAGAGACCCTGTAGAGACCCTATAGAGACACTAGAGACCCTATAGAGACCCTATAGACACCCTAGTGACCCTATAGAGACCCTATAGAGACCCTAGAAACCCTATAGAGACCGTACAGTGACCCTAGAGACCCTATAGAGACCCTATAGAGACCCTAGGCACCCTATAGAGACCCTAGGAACCCTATAGAGACCCTATAGAGACCCTAGGGACCCTATAGAGACCCTATAGTGACCCTAGAGACCCTATAGAGACCCTAGAGAGACCCTAGAGACCCTATAGAGACCCTAGAGAGACCTTAGAGACCCTATAGAGACCCTAGGGACCCTATAGAGACCCTAGGAACCCTATAGAGAACCTATAGAGACCCTAGGGACCCTATAGAGACCCTATAGAGACACTAGAGACCCTATAGAGACCCTATAGAGACCCTAGGAACCCTATAGAGTCCCTAGGGAACCTATAGAGACCCTAGGAACCCTATAGAGACCCTATAGAGACCCTAGGGACCCTATAGAGACCCTATAGAGACCCTAGAGACCCTATAGAGACCCTATAGAGACCCTAGGAACCCTGTAGAGACCCTATGGAGACACTGGGGACCCTATAGAGACCCTATAGAGACACTAGAGACCCTATAGAGACCCTATAGAGACCCTAGAGACCCTATAGAGACCCTAGGGAACCTATAGAGACCCTAGGAACCCTATAGAGACCCTATAGAGACCCTAGGGATCCTATAGAGACCCTATAGAGACCCTAGAGACCCTATAGAGACCCTATAGAGACCCTAGGGAACCTATAGAGACCCTAGGAACCCTATAGAGACCCTATAGAGACCTTAAGGATCCTATAGAGACCCTATAGAGAACCTAGGAACCCTATAGAGACCCTATAGAGACACTAGAGACCCTATAGAGACCCAAGAGACGCTATAGAGACCCTAGAGAGACCCTAGAGAAACCCTAGAGACCCTAGAGAGACCCTATAGAGACACTAGAGACCCTATAGAGACCCTAGGGACCCTATAGAGACCCTAGGAACCCTATAGAGACCCTACAGAGACCCTAGGGACCCTATAGAGACCCTAGAGAGACACAAGAGACCCTATAGAGACACTATAGAGACACTAGAGACCCTATAGAGACCCTATAGAGACCATATAGAGACCCTAGGAACCCTATAGATACCCTATAGAGACCCTAGGGACCCTATAGAGACCCTATAGAGACCCTAGAGAGACCCTAGAGACCCTAGAGAGACCCTAGAGAGACCCTAGGGACCCTATAGAGACCCTAGAGAGACCCAAGAGACCCTATAGAGACCCTAGAGAGACCCTAGAGACCCTATAGAGACCCTAGAGAGACCCTAGAGACCCTATAGAGACCCTAGAGAGACCCTAGGGACCCTATAGAGACCCTAGGAACCCTATAGAGACCCTATAGAGACCCTAGGGACCCTATAGAGACCCTATAGAGACACTAGAGACCCTATAGAGACACTATAGAGACACTAGAGACCCTATAGAGACCCTATAGAGACCATATAGAGACCCTAGGAACCCTATAGATACCATATAGAGACCATAGGGACCCTATAGAGACCCTATAGAGACCCTAGAGACCCTATAGAGACCCTAGAGAGACCCTAGAGACCCTATAGAGACCCTAGGGACCCTATAGAGACTCTAGGAACCCTATAGAGACCCTATAGAGACCCTAGGGACCCTATAGAGACCCTATAGAGACCCTAGAGACCCTATAGAGACCCTATAGAGACCCTAGAGAGACCCTAGAGACCCTACAGAGACCCTAGAGAGACCCTAGAGACCCTATAGAGACCCTAGGGACCCTATAGAGACCCTAGGAACCCTATAGAGACCCTATAGAGACCCTAGATACCCTATAGAGACCGTATAGAGACCCTAGAGACCCTATAGAGACCTATAGAGACCCTAGAGACCCTATAGAGACCCTATAGAGACCCTAGAGACCCTATAGAGACACTAGAGAGACCTTAGAGACCCTATAGAGACCCTAGGGACCCTATAGAGACCCTAGGAACCCTATAGAGACCCTATAGAGACCCTAGGGACCCTATAGAGACCCTATAGAGACCCTAGGGACCCTATAGAGACCCTAGGAACCCTATAGAGTCCCTATAGAGACCCTAGGGACCCTATAGAGACCCTATAGAGACCCTAGAGACCCATTAGAGACCCTATAGAGACCCTATAGAGACCCTAGGGACCATATAGAGACCCTATAGAGACACTAGAGACCCTATAGAGACCCTATAGAGACCCTAGGAACCCTATACAGACCGTATAGAGACCCTAGATACCCTATAGAGACCCTATAGAGACCCTAGAGACCCTATAGATACCCTAGAGAGACCCTAGAGACCCTATAGAGACCCTAGGAACCCTATAGAGACCCTATAGAGACCCTAGGAACCCTGTAGAGACCCTAGGAACCCTATAGAGACCCTATAGAGACCCTAGGGACCCTATAGAGACCCTATAGGGACCCAAGAGACCCTATAGAGACCCTAGAGAGACCCTAGAGACCCTATAGAGACCCTATAGAGACCCTAGAGACCCTATAGAGACCCTAGGGACCCTATAGAGACCCTAGGAACCCTATAGAGACCCTATAGAGACACTAGGGACCCTATAGAGACCCTATAGAGACCCTATAGACACCCTAGTGACGTTATAGAGACCCTATAGAGACCCTAGGAACCCTATAGAGACCGTACAGTGACCCTAGAGACCCTGTAGAGACCCTATAGAGACCCTAGGGACCCTATAGAGACCCTAGGAACCCTATAGAGACCCTATAGAGACCCTAGGGACCCTATAGAGACCCTGTAGAGACACTAGAGAGACCCTAGAGACCCAATAGAGACCCTAGAGACCCTATAGAGACCCTATAGTGACCCTAGGGAACCTATAGAGAACCTAGGAAACCTACAGAGACCCTATAGAGACCCTAGGGATCCTATAGAGACCATATAGAGACCCTACAGACCCTATAGAGACCCTATAGAGACCCTAGGGAACCTATAGAGAACCTAGGAACCCTACAGAGACCCCATAGAGACCCTAGGGATCCTATAGAGACCCTATAGAGACCCTAGGGACCCTATAGAGACCCTATAGAGACCCTAGAGACCCTATAGAGACCCAAGAGACCCTATAGAGACCCTAGAGAGACCCTAGAGACCCTATAGAGACCCTAGGAACCCTATAGAGACCCTATAGAGACCGTAGGGACCCTATAGAGAACCTAGGAACCCTATAGAGACCCTATAGAGACCCTAGGGACCCTATAGAGACCCTATAGAGACACTAGAGACCCTATAGAGACACTATAGAGACCCTAGAGACCCTATAGAGACCCTAGGGACCCTATAGAGACCCTAGGAACCCTATAGAGACCCTATAGAGACCCTAGGGACCCTATAGAGACCCTATAGAGACCCTAGAGACCCTATAGAGACCCTATAGAGACCCTATAGAGACCCTAGGGACCCTATAGAGACCATATAGAGACACTAGAGACCCTATAGAGACCCTATAGAGACCCTAGGAACCCTATAGAGACAGTATAGAGACACTAGAGACCCTATAGACACCCTATAGAGACCCTAGAGACCCTATAGAGACCCTAGGAACCCTATAGAGACCCTATAGAGAACCTACGGACCCTATAGAGACCCTAGGAACCCTATAGAGACCCTAGGAACCCTATAGAGACCCTATAGAGACCCTAGGGACCCTATAGAGACCCTATAGGGACCCAAGAGACCCTATAGAGACCCTAGAGAGACCCTAGAGACCCTATAGAGACCCTTTAGAGACCCTAGAGACACTATAGAGACCCTAGGGACCCTATAGAGACCCTAGGAATCCTATAGAGACCCTATAGAGACCCTAGAGACCCTATAGAGACCCTATAGAGACACTAGAGACCCTATAGAAACCCTATAGACACCCTAGTGACCCTATAGAGACCCTATAGAGACCCTAGGAACCCTATAGAGACCCTAGGAACCCTATAGAGACCCTAAAGAGACCCTAGGGACCCTATAGAGACCCTATAGAGACCCTAGGGACCCTATAGAGACCCTATAGAGACACTAGAGACCCTATAGAGACCCTATAGAGACCCTAGAGACCCTATAGAGACCCTAGAGAGACCCTAGAGACCCTATAGAGACCCTAGGGACCCTATAGAGACCCTAGGAAGCCTATAGAGACCCTATAGAGACCCTAGGGACCCTATAGAGACCCTATAGAGAGCCTAGAGACCCTATAGAGACCCTATAGAGACCCTAGGAACCCTATAGAGACCGTATAGAAATCCTAGAGACCCTATAGAGACACTATAGAGACCCTAGAGACCCCTATAGAGACCCTAGAGAGACCCTAGAGACCCTATAGAGACCCTAGAGAGACCCTAGAGACCCTATAGAGACCCTAGGGACCCTATAGAGACTCTAGGAACCCTATAGAGACCCTATAGAGACACTAGGGACCATATAGAGACCCTATAGAGACCCTAGAGACCCTATAGAGACCCTAGAAACCCTATAGAGACCGTATAGAGACCCTAGAGACCCTATAGAGACCCTATAGAGACCCTAGAGACCCCTATAGAGACCCTAGACAGACCCTAGAGACTCTACAGAGACCCTATAGAGACACTAGAGACCCTATAGAGTCCCTAGGGACCCTATAGAGACCCTACGAACCCTATAGAGACCCTATAGAGACCCTAGAGACCTTATAGAGACCCTATAGAGACCCTAGAGACCCTATAGAGACCCTACAGAGACCCTAGACACCCTATAGAGACCCTATAGAGACCCTATAGAGACCCTAGGGACCCAATAGAGACCCTATAGAGACACTAGAGACCCTATAGAGACCCTATAGAGACCCTAGACACCCTATAGAGACCCTAGGGACCCTATAGAGACCCTAGGAACCCTATAGAGACCCTATAGAGACCCTAGGGACCCTATAGAGTCCCTATAGTGACCCTAGAGACCCTATAGAGACCCTATAGAGACCCTAGAGACCCTATAGAGACCCTAGAGAGACCCTAGAGACCCTATAGAGACCCTAGGGACCCTATAGAGACTCTAGGAACCCTATAGAGACCCTATAGAGACCCTAGGGACCCTATAGAGACCCTATAGAGACCCTAGAGACCCTATAGAGACCCTAGGAACCCTATAGAGACCGTATAGAGACCCTAGAGACCCTATAGAGACCGTATAGAGACCCTAGGGACCCTATAGAGACCCTAGGAACCCTATAGAGACCCTAT
This sequence comes from Lathamus discolor, assembly GCF_037157495.1. Classification (NCBI taxonomy): domain Eukaryota; kingdom Metazoa; phylum Chordata; class Aves; order Psittaciformes; family Psittacidae; genus Lathamus; species Lathamus discolor. The sequence goes on along the minus strand of NW_027069300.1, from coordinate 33,373 downwards.
AGAGACCCTAGAGACCCTATAGAGACCCTAGAGAGACCCTAGAGACCCTATAGAGACCCTAGGGACCCTATAGAGACCCTATAGAGACCTAGGGACCCAATAGAGACCCTATAGAGACACTAGAGACCCTATAGAGACCCTATAGAGACCCTAGAGACCCTATAGAGACCCTAGGGACCCTATAGAGACCCTAGGAACCCTATAGAGACCCTATAGAGACCCTAGGGACCCAATAGAGACCCTATAGAGACACTAGAGACCCTATAGAGACCCTATAGAGACCCTAGAGACCCTATAGAGACCCTAGGGACCCTATAGAGACCCTATAGAGACCCTAGGGACCCAATAGAGACCCTATAGAGACACTAGAGACCCTATAGAGACCCTATAGAGACCCTAGAGACCCTATAGAGACCCTAGGGACCCTATAGAGACCCTAGGAACCCTATAGAGACCCTATAGAGACCCTATAGAGACCCTAGGGACCCTATAGAGACCCTATAGAGAGCCTAGAGACCCTATAGAGACCCTATAGAGACCCTAGGAACCCTATAGAGACCGTATAGAAATCCTAGAGACCCTATAGAGACACTATAGAGACCCTAGAGACCCTATAGAGACCCTAGAGAGACCCTAGAGACCCTATAGAGACCCTAGAGAGACCCTAGAGACCCTATAGAGACCCTAGGGACCCTATAGAGACTCTAGGAACCCTATAGAGACCCTATAGAGACACTAGGGACCATATAGAGACCCTATAGAGACCCTAGAGACCCTATAGAGACCCTAGGAACCCTATAGAGACCGTATAGAGACCCTAGAGACCCTATAGAGACCCTATAGAGACCCTAGAGACCCTATAGAGACCCTAGACAGACCCTAGAGACCCTACAGAGACCCTAGAGAGACACTAGAGACCCTATAGAGTCCCTAGGGACCCTATAGAGACCCTACGAACCCTATAGAGACCCTATAGAGACCCTAGAGACCTTATAGAGACCCTATAGAGACCCTAGAGACCCTATAGAGACCCTACAGAGACCCTAGACACCCTATAGAGACCCTATAGAGACCCTATAGAGACCCTAGGGACCCAATAGAGACCCTATAGAGACACTAGAGACCCTATAGAGACCCTATAGAGACCCTAGAGACCCTATAGAGACCCTAGGGACCCTATAGAGACCCTAGGAACCCTATAGAGACCCTATAGAGACCCTAGGGACCCTATAGAGTCCCTATAGTGACCCTAGAGACCCTATAGAGACCCTATAGAGACCCTAGAGACCCTATAGAGACCCTAGAGAGACCCTAGAGACCCTATAGAGACCCTAGGGACCCTATAGAGACTCTAGGAACCCTATAGAGACCCTATAGAGACCCTAGGGACCCTATAGAGACCCTATAGAGACCCTAGAGACCCTATAGAGACCCTAGGAACCCTATAGAGACCGTATAGAGACCCTAGAGACCCTATAGAGACCCTATAGAGACCCTAGGGACCCTATAGAGACCCTAGGAACCCTATAGAGACCCTATAGAGACCCTAGAGACCCTATAGAGACCCTAGAGAGACCCTAGAGACCCTATAGAGACCCTAGGGACCCTATAGAGACCCTATAGAGACCCTAGGGACCCAATAGAGACCCTATAGAGACACTAGAGACCCTATAGAGACCCTATAGAGACCCTAGAGACCCTATAGAGACCCTAGGGACCCTATAGAGACCCTAGGAACCCTATAGAGACCCTATAGAGACCCTATAGAGACCTAGGGACCCTATAGAGACCCTATAGAGACACTAGAGACCCTATAGAGACCCTATAGAGACCCTAGGAAACCTATAGAGACCGCATAGAGACCCTAGAGACCCTATAGAGACCGTATAGAGACCCTAGAGACCCTATAGAGACCCTAGAGAGACCCTAGAGACCCTATAGAGACCCTAGGGACCCTATAGAGACCCTAGGAACCCTATAGAGACCCTATAGAGACCCTAGGGACCCTATAGAGACCCTATAGAGACACTAGAGACCCTATAGAGACCCTATAGAGACCCTAGCAACCCTATAGAGTTCTTAGGGAACCTGTAGAGACCCTAGGAACCCTATAGAGACCCTATAGAGACCCTAGGAACCCTATAGAGACCCTATAGAGACCCTAGGGACCCTGTAGAGACCCTATAGAGACACTAGAGACCCTATAGAGACCCTATAGAGACCCTAGAAACCCTATAGAGACCCTATAGAGACCCTAGGAACCCTATAGAGACCCTATAGAGACACTAGAGACCCTATAGAGACCCTATAGAGACCCTAGAGACCCTATAGAGACCCTAGGGAACCTATAGAGACCCTAGGAACCCTATAGAGACCCTATAGAGACCCTAGGGATCCTATAGAGACCCTATAGAGACCCTAGAGACCCTATAGAGACCCTATAGAGACCCTAGGGAACCTATAGAGACCCTAGGAACCCTATAGAGACCCTATAGAGACCCTAGGGATCCTATAGAGACCCTATAGAGACCCTAGGGACCCTATAGAGACCCTATAGAGACACTGGAGACCCTATAGAGACCCAAGAGACCCTATAGAGACCCTAGAGAGACCCTAGAGACCCAATAGAGACCCTAGGAACCCTATAGAGACCCTATAGTGACCCTAGGGACCCTATAGAGACCCTAGGAACCCTATAGAGACCCTAGGAACCCTATAGAGACCCTATAGAGACCCTATAGAGACCCTATAGAGACCCTAGGGACCCTATAGAGACCCTATAGAGACCCTAGAGACCCTATAGAGACCCTAGAGGGACCCTAGAGACCCTATAGAGACCCTAGAGAGACCCTAGAGACCCTAGACAGACCCTAGGGACCCTATAGAGACCCTAGGAACCCTATAGAGACCCTATAGAGACCCTAGGGACCCTATAGAGACCCTATAGAGACACTAGAGACCCTATAGAGACACTATAGAGACACTAGAGACCCTATAGAGACCATATAGAGACCCTAGGAACCTTATAGATACCCTATAGAGACCCTATGGACCCTATAGAGACCCTATAGAGACCCTAGGGACCCTATAGAGACCCTATAGAGACCCTAGAGAGACCCTAGAGACCCTATAGAGACCCTAGGGACCCTATAGAGACTCTAGGAACCCTATAGAGACCCTATAGAGACCCTAGGGACCCTATAGAGACCCTATAGAGGCCCTAGAGACCCTATAGAGACCCTAGAGAGACCCTAGAGACCCTATAGAGACCCTAGGGACCCTATAGAGACCCTAGGAACCCTATAGAGACCCTATAGGGACCCTAGGGACCCTATAGAGTCCCTATAGTGACCCTAGAGACCCTATAGAGACCCTAGGGACCCTATAGAGACCCTAGGAACCCTATAGAGACCCTATAGAGACCCTATAGAGACCCTAGGGACCCTATAGAGACCCTATAGAGACACTAGAGACCCTATAGAGACCCTATAGAGACCCTAGGAAACCTATAGAGACCGTATAGAGACCCTAGAGACCCTATAGAGACCGTATAGAGACCCTAGAGACCCTATAGAGACCCTAGAGAGACCCTAGAGACCCTATAGAGACCCTAGGGACCCTATAGAGACCCTAGGAACCCTATAGAGACCCTATAGAGACCCTAGGGACCCTATAGAGACCCTAGAGAGACCCTAGAGACCCTATAGAGACCCTATAGAGACACTAGAGACCCTATAGAGACCCTATAGAGACCCTAGCAACCTCTTTAGAGTCCCTAGGGAACCTATAGAGACCCTAGGAACCCTATAGAGACCCTATAGAGACCCTAGGAACCCTATAGAGACCCTATAGAGACCCTAGGGACCCTATAGAGACCCTATAGAGACACTAGAGACCCTATAGAGACCCTATAGAGACCCTAGAAACCCCATAGAGACCCTATAGAGACCCTAGGGACCCTATAGAGACCCTATAGAGACACTAGAGACCCTATAGAGACCCTAGAGAGACCCTAGAGACCCTATAGAGACCCTAGGGAACCTATAGAGACCCTAGGAACCCTATAGAGACCCTATAGAGACCCTAGGGATCCTATAGAGACCCTATAGAGACCCTAGAGACCCTATAGAGACCCTATAGAGACCCTAGGGAACCTATAGAGACCCTAGGAACCCTATAGAGACCCTATAGAGACCCTAGGGATCCTATAGAGACCCTATAGAGACCCTAGGGACCCTATAGAGACCCTATAGAGACACTGGAGACCCTATAGAGACCGAAGAGACCCTATAGAGACCCTAGAAAGACCCTAGAGACCCTATAGAGACCCTAGGAACCCTATAGAGACCCTATAGTGACCCTAGGGACCCTATAGAGACCCTAGGAACCCTATAGAGACCCTAGGAACCCTATAGAGACCCTATAGAGACCCTATAGAGACCCTATAGAGACCCTAGGGACCCTATAGAGACCCTATAGAGACCCTAGAGACCCTATAGAGACCCTAGAGGGACCCTAGAGACCCTATAGAGACCCTAGAGAGACCCTAGGGACCCTATAGAGACCCTAGGAACCCTATAGAGACCCTATAGAGACCCTAGGGACCCTATAGAGACCCTATAGAGACACTAGAGACCCTATAGAGACACTATAGAGACACTAGAGACCCTATAGAGACCCTATAGAGACCCTAGGGACCCTATAGAGACCCTATAGAGACCCTAGGGAACCTATAGAGACCCTAGGAACCCTATAGAGACCCTAGAGACCCTATAGAGACCCTATAGACACCCTAGAGAGACCCTAGAGACCATATAGAGACCCTAGAGAGACCCTAGAGACACTATAGAGACCCTAGGGACCCTATAGAGACCCTAGGGACCCTATAGAGACCCTATAGAGACCCTAGAGGACCCTATAGAGACCCTATAGAGACCCTAGGGAACCTATAGAGACCCTAGGAATCCTATAGAGACACTATAGAGGACCCTAGGGATCCTATAGAGACCCTATAGAGACCCTAGGGACCCTATAGAGACCCTATAGAGAAACTAGAGACCCTATATAGACCCAAGAGACCCTATAGAGACCCTAGAGAGACCCTAGAGACCCTATAGAGACCCTAGGAACCCTATAGAGACCCTATAGAGACCCTAGGGACCCTATAGAGACCCTAGGAACCCTATAGAGACCCTATAGAGACCCTAGGGACCTTATAGAGACCCTATAGAGACCCTAGAGACCCTATAGAGACCCTAGAGAGACCCTAGAGACCCTATAGAGACCCTAGAGAGACCCAAGAGACCCTATAAGAGACCCGAGAGAGACCCTAGAGACACTATAGAGACCCTAGGAACCCTATAGAGACCCTATAGAGACCCTAGGGACCCTATAGACCCTAGGAACCCTATAGAGACCCTATAGAGACACTAGGGACCTATAGAGACCCTATAGAGACCCTAGAGACCCTATAGAGACCCTATAGAGACCCTAGAGACCCTAGAGAGAACCTAGAGAGACCCTAGAGACCCTATAGAGACCCTAGGGACCCTATAGAGACTCTAGGAACCCTATAGAGACCCTATAGAGACCCTAGGGACCCTATAGAGACCCCTATAGAGACCCTAGAGACCCTATAGAGACCCTAGAGAGACCCTAGGAACCCTATAGAGACCCTATAGAGACCCTAGAGACCCTATAGAGACACTATAGAGACCCTAGGGACCCTATAGAGACCCTATAGAGACCGTATAGAGACGCTAGAGACCCTATAGAGACCCTAGGGAACCTATAGAGTCCCTAGGAACCCTATAGAGACCCTAGGAAGCCTATAGAGACCCTATAGAGATCCTAGGGACCCTATAGAGACCCTATAGAGAGCCTAGAGACCCTATAGAGACCCTAGGGACCCTATAGAGACCCTATAGAGACCGTATAGAGACGCTAGAGACCCTATAGAGACCCTAGAGACCCTATAGAGACCCTAGGGACCCTATAGAGACCCTAGGAAGCCTATAGAGACCCTATAGAGACCCTAGGGACCCTATAGAGACCCTATAGAGAGCCTAGAGACCCTATAGAGACCCTATAGAGACCCTAGGAACCCTATAGAGACCGTATAGAAATCCTAGAGAACCTATAGAGACCCTATAGAGACCCTAGAGACCCTATAGAGACCCTAGAGAGACCCTAGAGACCCTATAGAGACCCTAGAGAGACCCTAGAGACTCTATAGAGACCCTAGGGACCCTATAGAGACTCTAGGAACCCTATAGAGACCCTATAGAGACACTAGGGACCATATAGAGACCCTATAGAGACCCTAGAGACCCTATAGAGACCCTAGACAGACCCTAGAGACCCTACAGAGACCCTAGAGAGACACTAGAGACCCTATAGAGACCCTAGGGACCCTATAGAGACCCTATAGAGACCCTAGGAACCCTATAGAGACCGTATAGAGACCCTAGAGACCCTATAGAGACCCTATAGAGACCCTAGAGACCCTATAGAGACCCTAGACAGACCCTAGAGACCCTACAGAGACCCTAGAGAGACACTAGAGACCCTATAGAGACGCTAGGGACCCTATAGAGACCCTAGGAACCATATAGAGACCCCATAGAGACCCTAGAGACCTTATAGAGACCCTATAGAGACCCTAGAGACCCTATAGAGACCCTAGAGAGACCCTAGAGACCCTATAGAGACCATATAGAGACCCTATAGAGACCCTAGGGACCCAATAGAGACCCTATAGAGACACTAGAGACCCTATAGAGACCCTATAGAGACCCTAGAGACCCTATAGAGACCCTAGGGACCCTATAGAGACCCTAGGAACCCTATAGAGACCCTATAGAGACCCTAGGGACCCTATAGAGTCCCTATAGTGACCCTAGAGACCCTATAGAGACCCTAGAGAGACCCTAGGGACCCTATAGAGACCCTAGGAACCCTATAGAGACCCTATAGAGACCCTATAGAGACCCTAGGGACCCTATAGAGACCCTATAGAGACACTAAAGACCCTATAGAGACCCTATAGAGACCCTAGGAAACCTATAGAGACCGTATAGAGACCCTAGAGACCCTATAGAGACCGTAGAGAGACCCTAGAGACCCTAGAGAGACCCTAGAGAGACCCTAGAGACCCTATAGAGACCCTAGGGACCCTATAGAGACCCTAGGAACCCTATAGAGACCCTATAGAGACCCTAGGGACCCTATAGAGACCCTATAGAGACACTAGAGACCCTATAGAGACCCTATAGAGACCCTAGCAACCCTATAGAGTCCCTAGGGAACCTATAGAGACCCTAGGAACCCTATAGAGGCCCTATAGAGACCCTAGGAACCCTATAGAGACCCTATAGAGACCCTAGGGACCCTATAGAGACCCTATAGAGACACTAGAGACCCTATAGAGACCCTATAGAGACCCTAGAAACCCTATAGAGACCCTATAGAGACCCTAGGGACCCTATAGAGACCCTATAGAGACCCTAGAGACCCTATAGAGACCCTAGGGAACCTATAGAGACCCTAGGAACCCTATAGAGACCCTATAGAGACCCTAGGGACCCTATAGAGACCCTATAGAGACACTAGAGACCCTATAGAGACCTATAGAGACCCTAGAGACCCTATAGAGACCCTAGAGAGACCCCAGAGACCTTATAGAGACCCTAGGGACCCTATAGAGACCCTAGGAACCCTATAGAGACCCTATAGAGACCCTAGGGACCCTTTAGAGACCCTATAGAGAGCCTAGAGACCCTATAGAGACCCTATAGAGACCCTAGAGACCCTATAGAGACCCTAGAGAGACCCTAGAGACCCTACAGAGACCCTAGAGAGACCCTAGAGACTCTATAGAGACCCTAGGGACCCTAGAGAGACACTAGGAACCCTATAGAGACCCTATAGAGACCCTAGAGACCCTATAGAGACACTATAGAGACCCTAGGGACCCTATAGAGACCCTATAGAGACCGTATAGAGACGCTAGAGACCCTATAGAGACCCTAGGGAACCTATAGAGTCCCTAGGAACCCTATAGAGACCCTATAGAGACCCTAGGGACCCTATAGAGACCCTATAGAGACACTAGAGACCCTATAGAGACCCTATAGAGACCCTAGAGACCCTATAGAGACCCTAGAGAGACCCTAGAGACCCTATAGAGACCCTAGGGACCCTATAGAGACCCTAGGAAGCCTATAGAGACCCTATAGAGACCCTAGGGACCCTATAGAGACCCTATAGAGAGCCTAGAGACCCTATAGAGACCCTATAGAGACCCTAGGAACCCTATAGAGACCGTATAGAAATCCTAGAGACCCTATAGAGACACTATAGAGACCCTAGAGACCCTATAGAGACCCTAGAGAGACCCTAGAGACCCTATAGAGACCCTAGAGAGACCCTAGAGACCCTATGGAGACCCTAGGGACCCTATAGAGACTCTAGGAACCCTATAGAGACCCTATAGAGACACTAGGGACCATATAGAGACCCTATAGAGACCCTAGAGACCCTATAGAGACCCTAGGAACCCTATAGAGACCGTATAGAGACCCTAGAGACCCTATAGAGACCCTATAGAGACCCTAGAGACCCTATAGAGACCCTAGAGAGACACTAGAGACCCTATAGAGTCCCTAGGGACCCTATAGAGACCCTACGAACCCTATAGAGACCCTATAGAGACCCTAGAGACCTTATAGAGACCCTATAGAGACCCTAGAGACCCTATAGAGACCCTACAGAGACCCTAGACACCCTATAGAGACCCTATAGAGACCCTATAGAGACCCTAGGGACCCAATAGAGACCCTATAGAGACACTAGAGACCCTATAGAGACCCTATAGAGACCCTAGAGACCCTATAGAGACCCTAGGGACCCTATAGAGACCCTAGGAACCCTATAGAGACCCTATAGAGACCCTAGGGACCCTATAGAGTCCCTATAGTGACCCTAGAGACCCTATAGAGACCCTAGGGACCCTATAGAGACCCTAGGAACCCTATAGAGACCCTATAGAGACCCTATAGAGACCCTAGGGACCCTATAGAGACCCTATAGAGACACTAAAGACCCTATAGAGACCCTATAGAGACCCTAGGAAACCTATAGAGACCGTATAGAGACCCTAGAGACCCTATAGAGACCGTATAGAGACCCTAGAGACCCTATAGAGACCCTAGAGAGACCCTAGAGACCCTATAGAGACCCTAGGGACCCTATAGAGACCCTAGGAACCCTATAGAGACCCTATAGAGACACTAGAGACCCTATAGAGAACTATAGAGACCCTAGAGACCCTATAGAGACCCTAGAGAGACCCCAGAGACCTTATAGAGACCCTAGGGACCCTATAGAGACCCTAGGAACCCTATAGAGACCCTATAGAGACCCTAGGGACCCTTTAGAGACCCTATAGAGAGCCTAGAGACCCTATAGAGACCCTATAGAGACCCTAGAGACCCTATAGAGACCCTAGAGAGACCCTAGAGACCCTACAGAGACCCTAGAGAGACCCTAGAGACTCTATAGAGACCCTAGGGACCCTAGAGAGACACTAGGAACCCTATAGAGACCCTATAGAGACCCTAGAGACCCTATAGAGACACTATAGAGACCCTAGGGACCCTATAGAGACCCTATAGAGACCGTATAGAGACGCTAGAGACCCTATAGAGACCCTAGGGAACCTATAGAGTCCCTAGGAACCCTATAGAGACCCTATAGAGACCCTAGGGACCCTATAGAGACCCTATAGAGACACTAGAGACCCTATAGAGACCCTATAGAGACCCTAGAGACCCTATAGAGACCCTAGAGAGACCCTAGAGACCCTATAGAGACCCTAGGGACCCTATAGAGACCCTAGGAAGCCTATAGAGACCCTATAGAGACCCTAGGGACCCTATAGAGACCCTATAGAGAGCCTAGAGACCCTATAGAGACCCTATAGAGACCCTAGGAACCCTATAGAGACCGTATAGAAATCCTAGAGACCCTATAGAGACACTATAGAGACCCTAGAGACCCTATAGAGACCCTAGAGAGACCCTAGAGACCCTATAGAGACCCTAGAGAGACCCTAGAGACCCTATGGAGACCCTAGGGACCCTATAGAGACTCTAGGAACCCTATAGAGACCCTATAGAGACACTAGGGACCATATAGAGACCCTATAGAGACCCTAGAGACCCTATAGAGACCCTAGGAACCCTATAGAGACCGTATAGAGACCCTAGAGACCCTATAGAGACCCTATAGAGACCCTAGAGACCCTATAGAGACCCTAGAGAGACACTAGAGACCCTATAGAGTCCCTAGGGACCCTATAGAGACCCTACGAACCCTATAGAGACCCTATAGAGACCCTAGAGACCTTATAGAGACCCTATAGAGACCCTAGAGACCCTATAGAGACCCTACAGAGACCCTAGACACCCTATAGAGACCCTATAGAGACCATATAGAGACCCTAGGGACCCAATAGAGACCCTATAGAGACACTAGAGACCCTATAGAGACCCTATAGAGACCCTAGAGACCCTATAGAGACCCTAGGGACCCTATAGAGACCCTAGGAACCCTATAGAGACCCTATAGAGACCCTAGGGACCCTATAGAGTCCCTATAGTGACCCTAGAGACCCTATAGAGACCCTAGGGACCCTATAGAGACCCTAGGAACCCTATAGAGACCCTATAGAGACCCTATAGAGACCCTAGGGACCCTATAGAGACCCTATAGAGACACTAAAGACCCTATAGAGACCCTATAGAGACCCTAGGAAACCTATAGAGACCGTATAGAGACCCTAGAGACCCTATAGAGACCGTATAGAGACCCTAGAGACCCTATAGAGACCCTAGAGAGACCCTAGAGACCCTATAGAGACCCTAGGGACCCTATAGAGACCCTAGGAACCCTATAGAGACCCTATAGAGACCCTAGGGACCCTATAGAGACCCTATAGAGACACTAGAGACCCTATAGAGACCCTATAGAAACCCTAGCAACCCTATAGAGTCCCTAGGGAACCTATAGAGACCCTAGGAACTTTATAGAGGCCCTATAGAGACCCTAGGAACCCTATAGAGACCCTATAGAGACCCTAGGGACCCTATAGAGACCGTATAGAGACACTAGGGACCCTATAGAGACCCTATAGAGAACCTAGAGACCCTATAGAGACCCTAGGGAACCTATAGAGACCCTAGGAACCCTATAGAGACCCTATAGAGACACTAGAGACCCTATAGAGACCCTATAGAGACACTAGAGACCCTATAGAGACCCTATAGAGACCCTAGAGACCCTATAGAGACCCTAGAGGGACCCCAGAGACCTTATAGAGACCCTAGGGACCCTATAGAGACCCTAAGAAGCCTATAGAGACCCTATAGAGACCCTAGGGACCATATAGAGACCCTATAGAGAGCCTAGAGACCCTATAGAGACCCTATAGAGACCCTAGGAACCCTATAGAGACCGTATAGAGATCCTAGAGACCCTATAGAGACCCTATAGAGATCCTAGAGACCCTATAGAGACCCTAGAGAGACCCTAGAGACCCTATAGAGACACTAGAGAGACCCTAGAGACCCTATAGAGACCCTAGGGACCCTATAGAGACTCTAGGAACCCTATAGAGACCCTATAGAGACCCTAGGGACCCTATAGAGACCCTATAGAGACCCTAGAGACCCTATAGAGACCCTAGGAACCCTATAGAGACCGTATAGAGACCCTAGAGACCCTATAGAGACCCTATAGAGACCCTAGAGACCCTACAGAGACCCTAGAGAGACACTAGAGACCCTATAGAGACCCTAGGGACCCTATAGAGACCCTAGGAACCCTATAGAGACCCTATAGAGACCCTAGAGACCTTATAGAGACCCTATAGAGACCCTAGAGACCCTATAGAGACCCTAGAGAGACCCTAGAGACCCTATAGAGACCCTAGGGACCCTATAGAGACCCTATAGAGACCCTAGGGACCCAATAGAGACCCTATAGAGACACTAGAGACCCTATAGAGACCCTATAGAGACCCTAGAGACCCTATAGAGACCCTAGGGACCCTATAGAGACCCTAGGAACCCTATAGAGACCCTATAGAGACCCTAGGGACCCTATAGAGTCCCTATAGTGACCCTAGAGACCCTATAGAGACCCTAGGGACCCTATAGAGACCCTAGGAACCCTATAGAGACCCTATAGAGACCCTATAGAGACCCAAGGGACATTATAGAGACCCTATAGAGACACTAGAGACCCTATAGAGACCCTATAGAGACCCTAGGAAACCTATAGAGACCGTATAGAGACCCTAGAGACCCTATAGAGACCGTATAGAGACCCTAGAGACCCTATAGAGACCCTAGAGAGACCCTAGAGACCCTATAGAGACCCTAGGGACCCTATAGAGACCCTAGGAACCCTATAGAGACCCTATAGAGACCCTAGGTACCCTATAGAGACCCTATAGAGACACTAGAGACCCTATAGAGACCCTATAGAGACCCTAGCAACCCTATAGAGTCCCTAGGGAACCTATAGAGACCCTAGGAACCCTATAGAGACCCTATAGAGACCCTAGGAACCCTATAGAGACCCTATAGAGACACTAGAGACCCTATAGAGAATCTATAGAGACCCTAGAAACCCTATAGAGACCCTATAGAGACCCTAGGGACCCTATAGAGACCCTATAGAGACACTAGAGACCCTATAGAGACCCTATAGAGACCCTAGAGACCCTATAGAGACCCTAGGGAACCTATAGAGACCCTAGAGACCCTATAGAGACCCTATAGAGACACTAGGGATCCTATAGAGACCCTATAGAGACCCTAGAGACCCTATAGAGACCCTATAGAGACCCTAGGGAACCTATAGAGACCCTAGGAACCCTATAGAGACCCTATAGAGACCCTAGGGATCCTATAGAGACCCTATAGAGACCCTAGGGACCCTATAGAGACCCTATAGAGACACTGGAGACCCTATAGAGACCCAAGAGACCCTATAGAGACCCTAGAGAGACCCTAGAGACCCTATAGAGACCCTAGGAACCCTATAGAGACCCTATAGTGACCCTAGGGACCCTATAGAGACCCTAGGAACCCTATAGAGACCCTAGGAACCCTATAGGGACCCTATAGAGACCCTATAGAGACCCTATAGAGACCCTAGGGACCCTATAGAGACCCTATAGAGACCCTAGAGACCCTATAGAGACCCTAGAGGGACCCTAGATACCCTATAGAGACCCTAGAGAGACCCTAGGGACCCTATAGAGACCCTAGGAACCCTATAGAGACCCTATAGAGACCCTAGGGACCCTATAGAGACCCTATAGAGACACTAGAGACCCTATAGAGACACTATAGAGACACTAGAGACCCTATAGAGACCATATAGAGACCCTAGGAACCCTATAGATACCCTATAGAGACCCTAGGGACCCTATAGAGACCCTATAGAGACCCTAGGGACCCTATAGAGACTCTAGGAACCCTATAGAGACCCTATAGAGACCCTAGGGACCCTATAGAGACCCTATAGAGACCCTAGAGACCCTATAGAGACCCTAGAGAGACCCTAGAGACCCTACAGAGACCCTAGAGAGACCCTAGAGACCCTATAGAGACCCTAGGGACCCTATAGAGACCCTAGGAACCCTATAGAGACCGTATAGAGACCCTAGGGACCCTATAGAGACCCTATAGAGACCCTAGGGAACCTATAGAGACCCTAGGAACCCTATAGAGACCCTATAGAGACCCTAGGGATCCTATAGAGACCCTATAGAGACCCTAGGGACCCTATAGAGACCCTATAGAGAAACTAGAGACCCTATATAGACCCAAGAGACCCTATAGAGACCCTAGAGAGACCCTAGAGACCCTATAGAGACCCTAGGAACCCTATAGAGACCCTATAGAGACCCTAGGGACCCTATAGAGACCCTAGGAACCCTATAGAGACCCTAGGAACCCTATAGATACCCTATAGAGACCCTAGGGACCTTATAGAGACCCTATAGAGACCCTAGAGACCCTATTGAGACCCTAGAGAGACCCTAGAGACCCTATAGAGACCCTAGAGAGACCCAAGAGACCCTATAGAGATCCTAGAGAGACCCTAGAGACCCTATAGAGACCCTAGGAACCCTATAGAGACCCTATAGAGACCCTAGGGACCCTATAGAGACGCTAGGAACCCTATAGAGACCCTAGGAACCCTATAGAGACCCTATAGAGACCCTAGAGACCCTATAGAGACCCTAGAGAGACCCTAGAGACCCTATAGAGACCCTAGAGAGACCCTAGAGACCCTAGAGAGACCCTAGAGAGACCCTAGGGACCCTATAGAGACCATATAGAGACCCTAGGGACCCTATAGAGACCCTAGAGAGACCCTAGAGAGACCCTAGAGACCCTATAGAGACCCTAGGGACCCTATAGAGACTCTAGGAACCCTATAGAGACCCTATAGAGACCCTAGGGACCCTATAGAGACCCTAGAGAGACCCTAGAGACCCTATAGAGACCCTAGAGAGACCCTAGAGACCCTACAGAGACCCTACAGAGACCCTAGAGACCCTATAGAGACCCTAGGGACCCTATAGAGACCATAGGAACCCTATAGAGACCCTATAGAGACCCTAGGGACCCTATAGAGACCCTATAGAGACCCTAGGGAACCTATAGAGACCCTAGGAACCCTATAGAGACCCTATAGAGAACCTAGGGATCCTATAGAGACCCTATAGAGACCCTAGGGACCCTATAGAGACCCTATAGAGACCCTAGGGACCTTATAGAGACCCTATAGAGACCCTAGAGACCCTATAGAGACACTAGAGAGACCCTAGAGACCCTATAGAGACCCTAGGAACCCTATAGAGACCCTATAGAGACCCTAGGGACCCTATAGAGACCCTAGGAACCCTATAGAGACCCTAGGAACCCTATAGAGACCCTATAGAGACCTTAGGGACCTTATAGAGACCCTAGAGAGACCCTAGAGACCCTAGAGAGACCCTAGAGAGACCCTAGAGACCCTATAGAGACCCTAGGGACCCTATAGAGACTCTAGGAACCCTATAGAGACCCTATAGAGACCCTAGGGACCCTATAGAGACCCTATAGAGACCCTAGAGACCCTATAGAGACCCTATAGAGACACTAGAGACCCTATAGAGACCCTAGAGAGACCCTATAGAGACCCTAGGGACACTATAGAGACCCGAGGAACCCTATAGAGACCCTATAGAGACCCTAGAGACCCTATAGAGAGCCTAGAGAGACCCTAGAGACCCTATAGAGACCCTAGAGACCCTATAGACAACCTAGAGAGACCCTAGAGACCCTATAGAGACCCTAGAGACCCTATAGAGACCCTACAGAGACCCTAGAGACCCTATAGAGACCCTATAGAGACCCTAGGGACCCAATAGAGACCCTATAGAGACACTAGAGACCCTATAGAGACCCTATAGAGACCCTAGAGACCCTATAGAGACCCTAGGGACCCTATAGAGACCCTAGGAACCCTATAGAGACCCTATAGAGACCCTAGGGACCCTATAGAGTCCCTATAGTGACCCTAGAGACCCTATAGAGACCCTAGGGACCCTATAGAGACCCTAGGAACCCTATAGAGACCCTATAGAGACCCTATAGAGACCCTAGGGACCCTATAGAGACCCTATAGAGACACTAAAGACCCTATAGAGACCCTATAGAGACCCTAGGGACCCTATAGAGACCGTATAGAGACCCTAGAGACCCTATAGAGACCCTAGAGAGACCCTAGAGACCCTATAGAGACCCTAGGGACCCTATAGAGACACTAGGAACCCTATAGAGACCCTATAGAGACCCTAGGGACCCTATAGAGACCCTATAGAGACACTAGAGACCCTATAGAGACCCTATAGAGACCCTAGCGACCCTATAGAGTCCCTAGGGAACCTATAGAGACCCTAGGAACCCTATAGAGGCCCTATAGAGACCCTAGGAACCCTACAGAGACCCTATAGAGACCCTAGGGACCCTATAGAGACCGTATAGAGACACTAGGGACCCTATAGAGACCCTATAGAGACCCTAGAGACCCTATAGAGACCCTAGGGAACCTATAGAGACCCTAGGAACCCTATAGAGACCCTATAGAGACCCTAGGGACCCTATAGAGACCCTATAGAGACACTAGAGACCCTATAGAGACCCTATAGAGACCCTAGAGACCCTATAGAGACCCTAGAGGGACCCCAGAGACCTTATAGAGACCCTAGGGACCCTATAGAGACCCTAGGAAGCCTATAGAGACCCTATAGAGACCCTAGGGACCATATAGAGACCCTATAGAGAGCCTAGAGACCCTATAGAGACCCTATAGAGACCCTAGGAACCCTATAGAGACCGTATAGAGATCCTAGAGTCCCTATAGAGACCCTATAGAGATCCTAGAGACCCTATAGAGACCCTAGAGAGACCCTAGAGACCCTATAGAGACCCTAGAGAGACCCTAGAGACCCTATAGAGACCCTAGGGACCCTATAGAGACTCTAGGAACCCTATGGAGACCCTATAGAGACCCTAGGGACCCTATAGAGACCCTATAGAGACCCTAGAGACACTATAGAGACCCTAGGAACCCTATAGAGACCGTATAGAGACCCTAGAGACCCTATAGAGACCCTATAGAGACCCTAGAGACCCTACAGAGACCCTAGAGAGACACTAGAGACCCTATAGAGACCCTAGGGACCCTATAGAGACCCTAGGAACCCTATAGAGACCCTATAGAGACCCTAGAGACCTTATAGAGACCCTATAGAGACCCTAGAGACCCTATAGAGACCCTAGAGAGACCCTAGAGACCCTATAGAGACCCTAGGGACCCTATAGAGACCCTATAGAGACCCTAGGGACCCAATAGAGACCCTATAGAGACACTAGAGACCCTATAGAGACCCTATAGAGACCCTAGAGACCCTATAGAGACCCTAGGGACCCTATAGAGACCCTAGGAACCCTATAGAGACCCTATAGAGACCCTAGGGACCCTATAGAGTCCCTATAGTGACCCTAGAGACCCTATAGAGACCCTAGGGACCCTATAGAGACCCTAGGAACCCTATAGAGACCCTATAGAGACCCTATAGAGACCCAAGGGACCCTATAGAGACCCTATAGAGACACTAGAGACCCTATAGAGACCCTATAGAGACCCTAGGGAACCTATAGAGACCGTATAGAGACCCTAGAGACCCTATAGAGACCGTATAGAGACCCTAGAGACCCTATAGAGACCCTAGAGAGACCCTAGAGACCCTATAGAGACCCTAGGAACCCTATAGAGACCCTATAGAGACCCTAGGGACCCTATAGAGACCCTATAGAGACACTAGAGACCCTATAGAGACCCTATAGAGACCCTAGCAACCCTATAGAGTCCCTAGGGAACCTATAGAGACCCTAGGAACCCTATAGAGACCCTATAGAGACCCTAGGAACCCTATAGAGACCCTATAGAGACCCTAGGGACCCTATAGAGACCCTATAGAGACACTAGAGACCCTATAGAGAATCTATAGAGACCCTAGAAACCCTATAGAGACCCTATAGAGACCCTAGGGACCCTATAGAGACCCTATAGAGACACTAGAGACCCTATAGAGACCCTATAGAGACCCTAGAGACCCTATAGAGACCCTAGGGAACCTATAGAGACCCTAGAGACCCTATAGAGACCCTATAGAGACCCTAGGGATCCTATAGAGACCCTATAGAGACCCTAGAGACCCTATAGAGACCCTATAGAGACCCTAGGGAACCTATAGAGACCCTAGGAACCCTATAGAGACCCTATAGAGACCCTAGGGATCCTATAGAGACCCTATAGAGACCCTAGGGACCCTATAGAGACCCTATAGAGACACTGGAGACCCTATAGAGACCCAAGAGACCCTATAGAGACCCTAGAGAGACCCTAGAGACCCTATAGAGACCCTAGGAACCCTATAGAGACCCTATAGTGACCCTAGGGACCCTATAGAGACCCTAGGAACCCTATAGAGACCCTAGGAACCCTATAGAGACCCTATAGAGACCCTATAGAGACCCTATAGAGACCCTAGGGACCCTATAGAGACCCTATAGAGACCCTAGAGACCCTATAGAGACCCTAGAGGGACCCTAGATACCCTATAGAGACCCTAGAGAGACCCTAGGGACCCTATAGAGACCCTAGGAACCTATAGAGACCATATAGAGACCTAGGGACCCTATAGAGACCCTATAGAGACACTAGAGACCCTATAGAGACACTATAGAGCACTAGAGACCCTATAGAGACCATATAGAGACCCTAGGAACCCTATAGATACCCTATAGAGACCCTAGGACCCTATAGAGACCCTATAGAGACCCTAGGACCCTATAGAGACTCTAGGAACCCTATAGAGACCCTATAGAGACCCTAGGGACCCTATAGAGACCCTATAGAGACCCTAGAGACCCTATAGAGACCCTAGAGAGACCCTAGAGACCCTACAGAGACCCTAGAGAGACCCTAGAGACCCTATAGAAACCCTAGGGACCCTATAGAGGCCCTAGGAACCCTATAGAGACCCTATAGAGACCCTAGGGACCCTATAGAGACCCTATAGAGACCCTAGGGAACCTATAGAGACCCTAGGAACCCTATAGAGACCCTATAGAGACCCTAGGGACCCTATAGAGACCCTATAGAGACCCTAGAGACCCTATTGAGACCCTAGAGAGACCCTAGAGACCCTATAGAGACCCTAGAGAGACCCAAGAGACCCTATAGAGACCCTAGAGTGACCCTAGAGACCCTATAGAGACCCTAGGAACCTATAGAGACCCTATAGAGACCCTAGGGAACCTATAGAGACGCTAGGAAACCTATAGAGACCCTAGGAACCCTATAGAGACCCTATAGAGACCCTAGAGACCCTATAGAGACCCTAGAGAGACCCTAGAGACCCTATAGAGACCCTAGAGAGACCCTAGAGACCCTAGAGAGACCCTAGAGAGACCCTAGAGACCCTATAGAGACCCTAGGGACCCTATAGAGACCATATAGAGACCCTAGGAACCCTATAGATACCGTATAGAGACCCTAGGGACCCTATAGAGACCCTATAGAGACCCTAGGGACCCTATAGAGACCCTAGAGAGACCCTAGAGAGACCCTAGAGACCCTATAGAGACCCTAGGGACCCTATAGAGACTCTAGGAACCCTATAGAGACCCTATAGAGACCCTAGGGACCCTATAGAGACCCTAGAGAGACCCTAGAGACCCTATAGAGACCCTAGAGAGACCCTAGAGACCCTACAGAGACCCTACAGAGACCCTAGAGACCCTATAGAGACCCTAGGACCCTATAGAGACCATAGGAACCCTATAGAGACCCTATAGAGACCCTAGGGACCCTATAGAGACCCTATAGAGACCCTAGGGACCCAATAGAGACCCTATAGAGACACTAGAGACCCTATAGAGACCCTATAGAGACCCTAGAGACCCTATAGAGACCCTAGGGACCCTATAGAGACCCTAGGAACCCTATAGAGACCCTATAGAGACCCTAGGGACCCTATAGATTCCCTATAGTGACCCTAGAGACCCTATAGAGACCCTAGGGACCCTATAGAGACCCTAGGAACCCTATAGAGACCCTATAGAGACCCTATAGAGACCCAAGGGACCCTATAGAGACCCTATAGAGACCTAGAGACCCTATAGAGACCCTAGAGGGACCCTAGATACCCTATAGAGACCCTAGAGAGACCCTAGGGACCCTATAGAGACCCTAGGAACCCTATAGAGACCCTATAGAGACCCTAAGGACCCTATAGAGACCCTATAGAGACACTAGAGACCCTATAGAGACACTATAGAGACACTAGAGACCCTATAGAGACCATATAGAGACCCTAGGAACCCTATAGATACCCTATAGAGACCCTAGGGACCCTATAGAGACCCTATAGAGACCCTAGGGACCCTATAGAGACTCTAGGAACCCTATAGAGACCCTATAGAGACCCTAGGGACCCTATAGAGACCCTATAGAGACCCTAGAGACCCTATAGAGACCCTATAGAGACACTAGAGACCCTATAGAGACCCTAGAGAGACCCTATAGAGACCCTAGGGACACTATAGAGACCCGAGGAACCCTATAGAGACCCTATAGAGACCCTAGAGACCCTATAGAGACCCTAGAGAGACCCTAGAGACCCTATAGAGACCCTAGAGACCCTATAGACAACCTAGAGAGACCCTAGAGACCCTATAGAGACCCTAGAGACCCTATAGAGACCCTATAGAGACCCTATAGAGACCCTAGGGACCCAATAGAGACCCTATAGAGACACTAGAGACCCTATAGAGACCCTATAGAGACCCTAGAGACCCTATAGAGACCCTAGGGACCCTATAGAGACCCTAGGAACCCTATAGAGACCCTATAGAGACCCTAGGGACCCTATAGAGTCCCTATAGTGACCCTAGGGACCCTATAGAGACCCTAGGAACCCTATAGAGACCCTATAGAGACCCTATAGAGACCCTAGGGACCCTATAGAGACCCTATAGAGACACTAAACACCCTATAGAGACCCTATAGAGACCCTAGGAAACCTATAGAGACCGTATAGAGACCCTAGAGACCCTATAGAGACCGTATAGAGACCCTAGAGACCCTATTGAGACCCTAGAGAGACCCTAGAGACCCTATAGAGACCCTAGGGACCCTATAGAGACCCTAGGAACCCTATAGAGACCCTATAGAGACCCTAGGGACCCTATAGAGACCCTATAGAGACACTAGAGACCCTATAGAGACCCTATAGAGACCCTAGCAACCCTATAGAGTCCCTAGGGAACCTATAGAGACCCTAGGAACCCTATAGAGGCCCTATAGAGACCCTAGGAACCCTATAGAGACCCTATAGAGACCCTAGGGACCCTATAGAGACCGTATAGAGACACTAGGGACCCTGTAGAGACCCTATAGAGACCCTAGAGACCCTATAGAGACCCTAGGGAACCTATAGAGACCCTAGGAACCCTATAGAGACCCTAGAGAGACCCTAGAGACCCTATAGAGAAACTAGGAACCCTATAGAGACCCTAGGAACCCTATAGAGACCCTATAGAGACCCTAGAGACCCTATTGAGACCCTAGAGAGACCCTAGAGACCCTATAGAGACCCTAGAGAGACCCAAGAGACCCTATAGAGACCCTAGAGAGACCCTAGAGACCCTATAGAGACCCTAGGAACCCTATAGAGACTCTATAGAGACCCTAGGGAACCTATAGAGACGCTAGGAACCCTATAGAGACCCTAGGAACCCTATAGAGACCCTATAGAGACCCTAGAGACCCTATAGAGACCCTAGAGAGACCCTAGAGACCCTATAGAGACCCTAGAGAGACCCTAGAGACCCTAGAGAGACCCTAGAGAGACCCTAGAGACCCTATAGAGACCCTAGGGACCCTATAGAGACCATATAGAGACCCTAGGAACCCTATAGATACCGTATAGAGACCCTAGGGACCCTATAGAGACCCAAGAGACCCTATAGAGACCCTAGAGAGACCCTAGAGAGACCCTAGAGACCCTATAGAGACCCTAGGGACCCTATAGAGACTCTAGGAACCCTATAGAGACCCTATAGAGACCTAGGGACCCTATAGAGACCCTAGAGAGACCTAGAGACCCTATAGAGACCCTAGAGAGACCCTAGAGACCCTACAGAGACCCTACAGAGACCCTAGAGACCCTATAGAGACCCTAGGGACCCTATAGAGACCATAGGAACCCTATAGAGACCCTATAGAGACCCTAGGGACCCTATAGAGACCCTATAGAGACCCTAGGGACCCAATAGAGACCCTATAGAGACACTAGAGACCCTATAGAGACCCTATAGAGACCCTAGAGACTCTATAGAGACCCTAGGGACCCTATAGAGACCCTAGGAACCCTATAGAGACCCTATAGAGACCCTAGGGACCCTATAGATTCCCTATAGTGACCCTAGAGACCCTATAGAGACCCTAGGGACCCTATAGAGACCCTAGGAACCCTATAGAGACCCTATAGAGACCCTATAGAGACCCAAGGGACCCTATAGAGACCCTATAGAGACCCTAGAGACCCTATAGAGACCCTAGAGGGACCCTAGATACCCTATAGAGACCCTAGAGAGACCCTAGGGACCCTATAGAGACCCTAGGAACCTATAGAGACCCTATAGAGACCCTAGGGACCCTATAGAGACCCTATAGAGACACTAGAGACCTATAGAGACCTATAGAGACACTAGAGACCCTATAGAGACCATATAGAGACCCTAGGAACCCTATAGATACCCTATAGACCCTAGGGACCCTATAGAGACCCTATAGAGACCCTAGGGACCCTATAGAGACTCTAGGAACCCTATAGAGACCCTATAGAGACCCTAGGGACCCTATAGAGATCCTATAGAGACCCTAGAGACCCTATAGAGATCCTATAGAGACACTAGAGACCCTATAGAGACCCTAGAGAGACCCTATAGAGACCCTAGGGACACTATAGAGACCCGAGGAACCCTATAGAGACCCTATAGAGACCCTAGAGACCCTATAGAGACCCTAGAGAGACCCTAGAGACCCTATAGAGACCCTAGAGACCCTATAGACAACCTAGAGAGACCCTAGAGACCCTATAGAGACCCTAGAGACCCTATAGAGACCCTATAGAGACCCTATAGAGACCCTAGGGACCCAATAGAGACCCTATAGAGACACTAGAGACCCTATAGAGACCCTATAGAGACCCTAGAGACCCTATAGAGACCCTAGGGACCCTATAGAGACCCTAGGAACCCTATAGAGACCCTATAGAGACCCTAGGGACCCTATAGAGTCCCTAT
Source organism: Lathamus discolor (assembly GCF_037157495.1). NCBI lineage: Eukaryota > Metazoa > Chordata > Aves > Psittaciformes > Psittacidae > Lathamus > Lathamus discolor. The sequence continues at coordinate 10,370 of NW_027069300.1, read as the reverse complement.
AGTGACCCTAGGGACCCTATAGAGACCCTAGGAACCCTATAGAGACCCTATAGAGACCCTATAGAGACCCTAGGACCCTATAGAGACCCTATAGAGACACTAAACACCCTATAGAGACCCTATAGAGACCCTAGGAAACCTATAGAGACCGTATAGAGACCCTAGAGACCCGTATAGAGACCGTATAGAGACCCTAGAGACACTATAGAGACCCTAGAGAGACCCTAGAGACCCTATAGAGACCCTAGGGACCCTATAGAGACCCTAGGAACCCTATAGAGACCCTATAGAGACCCTAGGGACCCTATAGAGACCCTATAGAGACACTAGAGACCCTATAGAGACCCTATAGAGACCCTAGCAACCCTATAGAGTCCCTAGGGAACCTATAGAGACCCTAGGAACCCTATAGAGACCCTATAGAGACCCTAGGGATCCTTATAGAGACACTATAGAGACCCTAGGGACCCTATAGAGACCCTATAGAGAAACTAGAGACCCTATATAGACCCAAGAGACCCTATAGAGACCCTAGAGAGACCCTAGAGACCCTATAGAGACCCTAGGAACCCTATAGAGACCCTATAGAGACCCTAGGGACCCTATAGAGACCCTAGGAACCCTATAGAGACCCTAGGAACCCTATAGAGACCCTATAGAGACCCTAGCGACCTTATAGAGACCCTATAGAGACCCTAGAGACCCTATTGAGACCCTAGAGAGACCCTAGAGACCCTATAGAGACCCTAGAGAGACCCAAGAGACCCTATAGAGACACCTAGAGAGACCCTAGAGACCCTATAGAGACCCTAGGAACCCTATAGAGACCCTATAGAGACCCTAGGGACCCTATAGAGACGCTAGGAACCCTATAGAGACCCTAGGAACCCTATAGAGACCCTATAGAGACCCTAGAGACCCTATAGAGACCCTTGAGAGACCCTAGAGACCCTATAGAGACCCTAGAGAGACCCTAGAGACCCTAGAGAGACCCTAGAGAGACCCTAGAGACCCTATAGAGACCCTAGGGACCCTATAGAGACCATATAGAGACCCTAGGAACCCTATAGATACCGTATAGAGACCCCCTAGAGACCCTATAGAGACCCTAGGGACCCTATAGAGACCCTAGAGAGACCCTAGAGAGACCCTAGAGACCCTATAGAGACCCTAGGGACCCTATAGAGACTCTAGGAACCCTATAGAGACCCTATAGAGACCCTAGGGACCCTATAGAGACCCTAGAGAGACCCTAGAGACCCTATAGAGACCCTAGAGAGACCCTAGAGACCCTACAGAGACCCTACAGAGACCCTAGAGACCCTATAGAGACCCCTAGGGACCCTATAGAGACCATAGGAACCCTATAGAGACCCTATAGAGACCCTAGGGACCCTATAGAGACCCTATAGAGACCCCTAGGGACCCAATAGAGACCCTATAGAGACACTAGAGACCCTATAGAGACCCTATAGAGACCCTAGAGACCCTATAGAGACCCTAGGGACCCTATAGAGACCCTAGGAACCCTATAGAGACCCTATAGAGACCCTAGGGACCCTATAGAGTCCCTATAGTGACCCTAGAGACCCTATAGAGACCCTAGGGACCCTATAGAGACCCTAGGAACCCTATAGAGACCCTATAGAGACCCTATAGAGACCCAAGGGACCCTATAGAGACCCTATAGAGACCCTAGAGACCCTATAGAGACCGTATAGAGACCCTAGAGACCCTATAGAGACCCTAGAGAGACCCTAGAGACCCTATAGAGACCCTAGGGACCCTATAGAGACCCTAGGAACCCTATAGAGACCCTTTAGAGACCCTAGGGACCCTATAGAGACCCTATAGAGACACTAGAGACCCTATAGAGACCCTATAGAGACCCTAGCAACCCTATAGAGTCCCTAGGGAACCTATAGAGACCCCTAGGAACCCTATAGAGACCCTATAGAGACCCTAGGAACCCTATAGAGACCCTATAGAGACCCTAGGGACCCTATAGAGACCCTATAGAGACACTAGAGACCCTATAGAGAATCTATAGAGACCCTAGAAACCCTATAGAGACCCTATAGAGACCCTAGGGACCCTATAGAGACCCTATAGAGACACTAGAGACCCTATAGAGACCCTATAGAGACCCTAGAGACCCTATAGAGACCCTAGGGAACCTATAGAGACCCTAGAGACCCTATAGAGACCCTATAGAGACCCTAGGGATCCTATAGAGACCCTATAGAGACCCTAGAGACCCTATAGAGACCCCTATAGAGACCCTAGGGAACCTATAGAGACCCTAGGAACCCTATAGAGACCCTATAGAGACCCTAGGATCCTATAGAGACCCTATAGAGACCCTAGGGACCCTATAGAGACCCTATAGAGACACTGGAGACCCTATAGAGACCCAAGAGACCCTATAGAGACCCTAGAGAGACCCTAGAGACCCTATAGAGACCCTAGGAACCCTATAGAGACCCTATAGTGACCCTAGGGACCCTATAGAGACCCTAGGAACCCTATAGAGACCCTAGGAACCCTATAGAGACCCTATAGAGACCCTATAGAGACCCTATAGAGACCCTAGGGACCATATAGAGACCCTATAGAGACCCTAGAGACCTATAGAGACCCTAGAGGGACCCTAGATACCCCTATAGAGACCTAGAGAGACCCTAGGGACCCTATAGAGACCCTAGGAACCCTATAGAGACCCTATAGAGACCCTAGGACCCTATAGAGACCCTATAGAGACACTAGAGACCCTATAGAGACACTATAGAGACACTAGAGACCCTATAGAGACCATATAGAGACCCTAGAACCCTATAGATACCCTATAGAGACCCTAGGGACCCTATAGAGACCCTATAGAGACCCTAGGGACCCTATAGAGAATCTAGGAACCCTATAGAGACCCTATAGAGACCCTAGGACCCTATAGAGACCCTATAGAGACCCTAGAGACCCTATAGAGACCCTAGAGAGACCCTAGAGACCCTACAGAGACCCTAGAGAGACCCTAGAGACCCTATAGAGACCCTAGGGACCCTATAGAGACCCTAGGAACCCTATAGAGACCGTTATAGAGACCCTAGGGACCCTATAGAGACCCTATAGAGACCCTAGGGAACCTATAGAGACCCTAGGAACCCTATAGAGACCCTATAGAGACCCTAGGGATCCTATAGAGACCCTATAGAGACCCTAGGGACCCTATAGAGAACCTATAGAGAAACTAGAGACCCTATATAGACCCAAGAGACCCTATAGAGACCCTAGAGAGACCCTAGAGACCCTATAGAGACCCTAGGAACCCTATAGAGACCCTATAGAGACCCTAGGGACCCTATAGAGACCCTAGGAACCCTATAGAGAACCTAGGAACCCTATAGAGACCCTATAGAGACCCTAGGGACCTTATAGAGACCCTATAGAGACCCTAGAGACCCTATTGAGACCCTAGAGAGACCCTAGAGACCCTATAGAGGACCCTAGAGAGACCCAAGAGACCCTATAGAGACCCTAGAGAGACCCTAGAGACCCTATAGAGACCCTAGGAACCCTATAGAGACCCTATAGAGACCCTAGAGACCCTATAGAGACCCTAGAGAGACCCTAGAGACCCTAGAGAGACCCTAGAGAGACCCTAGAGACCTAGAGAGACCCTAGAGAGACCCTAGAGACCCTATAGAGACCCTAGGGACCCTATAGAGACCATATAGAGACCCTAGGAACCCTATAGATACCGTATAGAGACCCTAGGGACCCTATAGAGACCCTATAGAGACCCTAGGGACCCTATAGAGACCCTAGAGAGACCTAGAGAGACCCTAGAGACCCTATAGAGACCCTAGGGACCCTATAGAGACTCTAGGAACCCTATAGAGACCCTATAGAGACCCTAGGAGACCCTATAGAGACCCTAGAGAGACCCTAGAGACCCTATAGAGACCCTAGAGAGACCCTAGAGACCCTACAGAGACCCTACAGAGACCCTAGAGACCCTATAGAGACCCTAGGGACCCTATAGAGACCATAGGAACCCTATAGAGACCCTATAGAGACCCTAGGGACCCTATAGAGACCCTATAGAGACCCTAGGGATCCAATAGAGACCCTATAGAGACACTAGAGACCCTATAGAGACCCTATAGAGACCCTAGAGACCCTATAGAGACCCTAGGGACCCTATAGAGACCCTAGGAACCCTATAGAGGACCCTATAGAGACCCTAGGGACCCTATAGAGTCCCTATAGTGACCCTAGAGACCCTATAGAGACCCTAGGGACCCTATAGAGACCCTAGGAACCCTATAGAGACCCTATAGAGACCCTATAGAGACCCAAGGGACCCTATAGAGACCCTATAGAGACACTAGAGACCCTATAGAGACCCTATAGAGACCCTAGGAAACCTATAGAGACCGTATAGAGACCCTAGAGACCCTATAGAGACCGTATAGAGACCCTAGAGACCCTATAGAGACCCTAGAGAGACCCTAGAGACCCTATAGAGACCCTAGGGACCCTATAGAGACCCTAGGAACCCTATAGAGACCCTATAGAGACCCTAGGGACCCTATAGAGACCCTACAGAGACACTAGAGACCTATAGAGACCCTATAGAGACCCTAGCAACCCTATAGTGTCCCTAGGGAACCTATAGAGACCCTAGGAACCCTATAGAGACCCTATAGAGACCCTAGGAACCCTATAGAGACCCTATAGAGACCCTAGGGACCCTATAGAGACCCTATAGAGACACTAGAGACCCTATAGAGAATCTATAGAGACCCTAGAAACCCTATAGAGACCCTATAGAGACCCTAGGGACCCTATAGAGACCCTATAGAGACCCTAGAGACCCTATAGAGACCCTATAGAGACCCTAGAGACCCTATAGAGACCCTAGGGAACCTATAGAGACCCTAGAGACCCTATAGAAGAACCTATAGAGACCCTAGGGATCCTATAGAGACCCTATAGAGACCCTAGAGACCCTATAGAGACCCTATAGAGACCCTAGGGAACCTATAGAGACCCTAGGAACCCTATAGAGACCCTATAGAGACCCTAGGGGATCCTATAGAGACCCTATAGAGACCCTAGGGACCCTACAGAGACCCTATAGGAGACACTGGAGACCCTATAGAGACCCAAGAGACCCTATAGAGACCCTAGAGAGACCCTAGGGACCCTATAGAGACCCTAGGAACCCTATAGAGACCCTAGGAACCCTATAGAGACCCTATAGAGACCCTATTAGACCCTATAGAGACCCTAGGGACCCTATAGAAGACCCTATAGAGACCCTAGAGACCCTATAGAGACCCTAGAGGGACCCTAGATACCCTATAGAGACCGTAGAGAGACCCTAGGGACCCTATAGAGACCCTAGGAACCCTATAGAGACCCTATAGAGACCCCTAGGGACCCTATAGAGACCCTATAGAGACACTAGAGACCCTATAGAGACACTATAGAGACACTAGAGACCCTATAGAGACCATATAGAGACCCTAGGAACCCTATAGATACCCTATAGAGACCCTAGGGACCCTATAGAGACCCTTATAGAGACCCTAGGAACCCTATAGAGACTCTAGGAACCCTATAGAGACCCTATAGAGACCCTAGGGACCCTATAGAGACCCTATAGAGACCCTAGAGACCCTATAGAGACCCTAGAGAGACCCTAGAGACCCTACAGAGACACTAGAGAGGACCCTAGAGACCCTATAGAGACCCTAGGGACCTATAGAGACCCTAGGAACCCTATAGAGACCCTATAGAGACCCTAGGGACCCTATAGAGACCCTATAGAGACCCTAGGGAACCTATAGAGACCCTAGGAACCCTATAGAAGACCCTATAGAGACCCTAGGGATCCTATAGAGACCCTATAGAGACCCTAGGGACCCTATAGAGACCCTATAGAGAAACTAGAGACCCTATATAGACCCAAGAGACCCTATAGAGACCCTAGAGAGACCCTAGAGACCCTATAGGAGACCCTAGGAACCCTATAGAGACCCTATAGAGACCCTAGGGACCTTATAGAGACCCTAGGAACCCTATAGAGACCCTAGGAACCCTATAGAGACCCTATAGATACCCTAGGGACCTTATAGAGACCCTTATAGAGACCCTAGAGACCCTATTGAGAACCCTAGAGAGACCCTAGAGGACCCTATAGAGACCCTAGAGAGACCCAAGAGACCCTATAGAGACCCTTGAGAGACCTAGAGACCCTATAGAGACCCTAGGAACCCTATAGAGACCCTATAGAGACCCTAGGGACCCTATAGAGACGCTAGGAACCCTATAGAGGACCCTAGGAACCCTATAGAGACCATATAGAGACCCTAGAGACCCTATAGAGACCCTAGAGAGACCCTAGAGACCCTATAGAGACCCTAGAGAGGACCCTAGAGACCCTATAGAGACCCTAGAGAAGACCCAAGAGACCCTATACAGACCCTAGAGAGACCTTAGAGACCCTATAGAGACCCTAGGAACCCTATAGAGACCCCTATAGAGACCCTAGGGACCCTATAGAGACGCTAGGAACCCTATAGAGACCCTAGAACCCTATAGAGACCATATAGAGACCCTAGAGACCCTATAGAGACCCTATAGAGACCCTAGGGACCCTATAGAGACCATATAGAGACCCTAGGAACCCTATAGATACCGTATAGAGACCCTAGGGACCCTATAGAGACCCTATAGAGACCCTAGGGACCCTATAGAGGACCCTAGAGAGACCCTAGAGAGACCCTAGAGACCCTATAGAGACCCTAGGGACCCTATAGAGACTCTAGGAACCCTATAGAGACCCTATAGAGACCCTAGGGACCCTATAGAGACCCTAGAGAGACCCTAGAGACCCTATAGAGACCCTAGAGAGACCCTAGAGACCCTACAGAGACCCTACAGAGACCCTAGAGACCCTATAGAGACCCTAGGACCCTATAGAGACCATAGGAACCCTATAGAGACCCTATAGAGACCCTAGGGACCCTATAGAGACCCTATAGAGACCCTAGGGAACCCTATAGAGACCCTAGGGCAACCCTATAGAGACCCTATAGAGACCCTAGGGATCCTATAGAGACCCTATAGAGACCCTAGGGACCCTATAGAGACCCTATAGAGAAACTAGAGACCCTATAGAGACCCTATAGAGACCCTATAGAGACCCTAGGGACCCTATAGAGACCCTAGGAACCCTATAGAGACCCTATAGAGACCCTAGGGACCCTATAGAGACACTAGGAACCCTATAGAGACCCTAGGAACCCTATAGAGACCCTATAGAGACCCTAGGGACCTTATAGAGACCCTATAGAGACCCTAGAGACCCTATAGAGACCACTAGAGAGACCCTAGAGACCCTAGAGAGACCCTAGAGACCCAAGAGACCCTATAGAGACCCTAGAGAGACCCTAGAGACCCTATAGAGACCCTAGGAACACTATAGAGGACCCTTATAGAGACCCTAGGGACCCTATAGAGACCCTAGGAACCCTATAGAGACCCTAGGAACCCTATAGAGACCCTATAGAGACCCTAGGGACCTTTATAGAGACCCTATAGAGACCCTAGAGACCCTATAGAGACCCTAGAGAGACCCTAGAGACCCTAGAGAGACCCTAGAGAGACCCTAGAGACCCTATAGAGACCCTAGGGACCCTATAGAGACTCTAGGAACCCTATAGAGACCCCTATAGAGACCCTAGGGACCCTATAGAGACCCAATAGAGACCCTAGAGACCTTATAGAGACCCTATAGAGACACTAGAGACCCTATAGAGACCCTAGAGAGACCCTATAGAGACCCTAGGGACACTATAGAGACACGAGGAAACCCTATAGAGACCCTATAGAGACCCTAGAGACCCTATAGAGACCCTAGAGAGACCCTAGAGACCCTATAGAGACCCTAGAGACCCTATAGACAACCTAGAGAGACCCTAGAGACCCTATAGAGACCCTATAGAGGACCCTAGAGACTCTATAGAGACCCTAGGGACCCTAGAGAGACCCTATAGAGACCCTAGGGACCCTATAGAGAACCCTATAGGAGACCCTAGAGACCCTATAGAGACACTAGAGAGTCCCTAGGAACCCTATAGAGACCCTATAGAGACCCTAGGGACCCTATAGAGACCCTATAGAGACACTAGAGACCCTATAGAGACCCTATAGAGACCCTAGAGACCCTATAGAGACCCTAGAGAGACCCTAGAGACCCTATAGAGACCCTAGGGACCCTATAGAGACCCTAGGAAGCCTATAGAGACCCTATAGAGACCCTAGGGACCCTATAGAGACCCTATAGAGAGCCTAGAGACCCTATAGAGACCCTAGGAACCCTATAGAGACCGTATAGAGACCGTAGAGACCCTATAGAGACCCTAGAGACCCTATAGAGACCCTAGACAGACCCTAGAGACCCTAAGAGACCCTAGAGAGACACTAGAGACAATATAGAGACCCTAGGACCCCTATAGAGACCCTAGGAACCCCTATAGAGACCCTATAGACACCCTAGAGACCTATAGAGACCCTATAGAGACCCTAGAGACCCTATAGAGACCCTAGAGAGACCCTAGAGACCCTATAGAGACCCTAGGGACCCTATAGAGACCCAAGGAACCCTATAGAGACCCTATAGAGACCCTAGGGACCCTATAGAGTCCCTATAGTGACCCTAGAGACCCTATAGAGACCCTAGGGACCCTATAGAGACCCTAGGAACCCTATAGAGACCCTATAGAGACCCTATAGAGACCCTAGGGACCCTATAGAGACCCTATAGAGACACTAAAGACCCTATAGAGACCCTATAGAGACCTTAGGAAACCTATAGAGACCGTATAGAGACCCTAGAGACCCTATAGAGACCGTATAGAGACCCTAGAGACCCTATAGAGACCCTAGAGAGACCCTAGAGACACTATAGAGACCCTAGGGACCTATAGAGACCCTAGGAACCCTATAGAGACCCTATAGAGACCCTAGCTACCCTATAGAGACCCTATAGAGACCACTAGAGACCCTATAGAGACCCTATAGAGACCCTAGCAACCCTATAGAGTCCCTAGGGAAACCTATAGAGACCCTAGGAACCCTATAGAGACCCTATAGAGACCCTAGGAACCCTATAGAGACCCTATAGAGACCCTAGGGACCCTATAGAGAATCTAGGAACCCTATAGAGACCCTATAGAGACCCTAGGGACCCTATAGAGACCCTATAGAGACCCTAGAGACCCTATAGAGACCCTAGAGAGAAGCTAGAGACCTACAGATACCCTAGAGAGACCCTAGAAACCCTATAGAGACCCTAGGGACCCTATAGAGACCCTAGGAACCCTATAGAGACCCTATAGAGACCCTAGAGACCCTATAGACCCCCTAGAGAGACCCTAGAGACCCTATAGAGACCCTAGAGAGACCCTAGAGACACTATAGAGACCTTAGGGACCCTATAGAGACCCTAGGAAACCCCTATAGAGACCACTATAGAGACCCTAGGGACCCTATAGAGTCCCTATAGTGACCCTAGAGACCCTATAGAGACCCTAGGACCCTATAGAGACCCTAGGAACCCTATAGAGACCCTATAGAGACCCTATAGAGACCCAAGGGACCCTATAGAGACCCTATAGAGACACTAGAGACCCTATAGAGACCCTATAGAGAGCCCTAGGAAACCTATAGAGACCGTATAGAGACCTAGAGACCCTATAGAGACCGTATAGAGACCCTAGAGACCCTATAGAGACCCTAGAGAGACCTAGAGACCCTATAGAGACCCTAGGGACCCTATAGAGACCCTAGGAACCCTATAGAGACCCTATAGAGACCCTAGGTACCCTATAGAGACCCTATAGAGACACTAGAGACCCTATAGAGACCCTATAGAGACCCTAGCAACCCTATAGAGTCCCTAGGGAACCTATAGAGACCCTAGGAACCCTATAGAGACCCTATAGAGACCCTAGGAACACTATAGAGACCCTATAGAGACCCTAGGGACCCTATAGAGACCCTATAGAGACACTAGAGACCCTATAGAGAATCTATAGAGACCCTAGAAACCCTATAGAGACCCTATAGAGGACCCTAGGGACCCTATAGAGACCCTATAGAGACACTAGAGACCCTATAGAGACCCTATAGAGACCACTAGGAGACCCTATAGAGACCCTAGGGAACCTATAGAGATCCTAGAGACCCTATAGAGACCCTATAGAGACACTAGGGATCCTATAGAGACCCTATAGAGACCCTAGAGACCCTTAGAGACCCTATAGAGACCCTAGGGAACCTATAGAGACCCTAGGAACCCA